>NC_061094.1:1217818-1276884 GCF_015104395.2 Macrobrachium nipponense
GATTAATATAGTATCATCAATCAATCAATCATCCCTGGTCCCCTTCTGTTGGATGGATAGAAGATCTAGTATAGTTTTAACGCGCCTGCGTATAGGGCATACTTTTTTAACTCACCGGTATCTTTTAACTAGTGGAGCAGAGAGGCAGGTTCCTCAATGCTCCAATTGTAATGTTGGCATTACAGTGAGGCATATATTTGTTGACTGTCCTCTTTATTTTAATCATAGACGTCGGTTTGGTTTCACCAACAAACCTTTGTCAGATATTTTAGGAGAGGGTGCTCCCGTAGAAGATATTTTTAAATTTCTTAAGGAAATCCATTTGTTTTATGATATTTAATTGAGTATTTTAATATGAAGTTTATTTAATAATTTAGATTAATTATGTATACCTTTTTTAGTAAATATATCTTGTTGATATATATGCGCTGAATGGCCTTTGGCTCCGGCGCGTGGCAAAAAATGGCCACAAAATTTATAAATTCAAATTCCCAGAGGAGGGCCGGAGGGTGGAACTTTCGTCTCCATTAAGGGAACAATGGTTTTCAAGAGCACCCTGAAGAACTTGGTGCTGTAATAGCATCCCTCATTCGAGCTCCCGTCTCCCTTGGGGTTTCGCTCAGAAAAAAAGTGTACTGTACAAACAGATCTGGGAGACAGAGATGTTTGTGCAACTGGCCGCCCAAAACCAGGAGTGGATTCTTTTCGGGGGTTCCCCGTCTTTTTTTTTTTTCTCTTTTGACGAGAAATCTTGAGTTCCAGCCGAACTCAACGTTAAAATTAACGTCAGGTATTTCATTACTTTTATTTGTTCATTTCACACTTTGTTTACACTTCCTGTCAAACTGTCCATCCCTCTTTCGGTGAGGACAGGTTCATTTCGTCCAGAGTGAAAATGTACCTGAATTCAACAGTTTTTTTTAAAGAACCGAATTAAATCGGCCTACTTTTTGGTGACATGAGACGTTAGCCTTGACCCGATTCCATAAATAACCTGACCTGATCACTAAGAATGTTCCAGGATGTCAAGGCATTCTGGGGAAATTATGTCCAAGAATATCAGAGCTTTCACGAGGCTGAGAGTTTATTTCGTCCGCTTCGGTAGGTACGTTAGTGGATCTTATAAATTAGAATAACTTTCATTTTTATGTGTGTGTAATATTATATATATATATATATATATATATTATATATATTATAGATATATTATCATATATAATATATTATGTATATATATATCACATTATATTTATATTAATATTATATATATATAATATATATGTATATTATATAATATTTTCTATATATATATATATTATATTATATATATTCTATATTATATATATATATAATAATTACTATATACTACAGTATATATATATATATATATATTTATATATATATATGATATATATATATATATATATATCATCTATATCATATATGACTATATATATATATATATATTGATAATATATATCTATATATATTATTATATATATATCTATATATATATATTATATATATATATTCATATATATATATATATCTATATATATATATATATATATATATATATATAGTATATATATATATATTATATAGATATATATTATATATATATATATACTATATATATATATCTAATATATATTATATATAATATATAATTATATATATATATAATATATATTATATATCTTTTTTATAAAAAAAATATATATATATATATATAATAAATATATATTATATATATATTATTATATATATATACACATTATATCCTTATAAATGTGCTAATGCTTGTCATGATGACTAGCGTTAATGCAGGATACAGTGGACTGGATACGATGGAATGGTAGTGTAAAATTGGAATTTAACATAAAATTTAGGCCAAAGGCCAAGCGTTGGGACCTCAGGGGTCATTCAGAGCTGAAAGGGAAATTGAGAGTAGAAAGGTTTGAAAGGTGTGACTGTAAGGAAACCTTTCAGTTGTACTCTGAAACTATTATAAGGAGAGAGTGGAAAGTGAGATGGAAGAAGGGAATATGAAAGGAGGTATAGTTAAATTAATACAAGTGGCTGCAGCTTGGGGCCTGAGTAAGGAACGCTGCAAAGAACCTTCAGTAATGTCTACAGTGCACTGCATGAGGTGCATTGACGGCACTATCTTATATACGAGGGTAGTTTATATTGTGATCACTGTTACCAGTCACGAGGATGAAATACGCTTCGAAATTACCTGGTGCCGTCCAGAGCCTTCTGAATGTGTTAACCATCCAAAATAATATCGGTCTATTTTTGGTGTTATCGTCCTCTATTAATAAGAGAAAGTGAAGCTCATCCGTATCGAAAGTTTGTATCCTTGATAGAAAAACGAACCTTCTCCTGCCATGAAATATATTAAAGACTTATGTTTACCATCAGCATCAAAATTAGGTTTGTCGTAGCTACATTGCATCTCTTAAGCCTAAGGTTTTCATCGTTTGACTGTTGTCAATAACTCTGGTTGTTCTATCTGTTAGTTGCTTGCTGTAGCCTTCTCTCTCTAATTGTATTGCATATTAAAAACTGACAAGTTGCAATACTCCGGAATAATTCTGAATTGATTTGTAATCTTAATCCAGTTTTGATTATTTGCTCTAATTCTCGTTTCACGTTTCGGAAGATGCGAGGCGTTGCATTGGGTTACCATTTGCGAGGTTATTGGTTGTATCACCGGCCCCCCCATCCTTTTTTATTTTTTTTTTTTTTTCAGGCGCTCTTTTTTTTTTTCGCGAACAATTTTTTCCCGCAAAACAAGGTTATTTTTTTCTTTTTCGAATTGCAACGCTAGGTGTAATGTATAATAAGCAAGGAAGTAACTTCCCTCCAGAATATTTGCCCTAGTACTAGCCTTCTATAATAATAATAATAATAATAATAATAATAATAATAATAATAATTAATGATATTAATAATAATTGATAATAATAATAATAATAATAATAATAATAATAATAATAATAATAATAATAATAATAATAATAGAAGAGATGACTGGTTCGAGGGGCAGCACATGCAGGGAGGTAGTATCGGCATCTCTTCCAAGTTTCCCTGAGGTCGAGATTTGCTGTTCTTTCTCTCTCCAGGGAGACACGAGATTCGTTCTAACACGTTTAAACACACTTCATTTTGCACGTATGGAGTTCTCCCCAATTATATGTAAAATAGTATGAAGACCTATTATCAAAACTCCCCTTAGTTTAGTTGCTGCCAATGTTGGTAAAAAAATTCATTAAATGTATTCGGTTTGGGCAATGGTATGTTAAGGTTTGCCTCTCCTATCGGTACCTGTTTGATTTTTTTTTTTAGCAAGGAGTTTTACGAAGGGTTGGATAAAAGCTCATTGCTTCATAATTCCGACTAGCTAGCTTAGACGTTCAATTGATGATACCTATGTAAGTATCAGATAGCAAAACAGAACGATGAACGGCAAAATTTATGTGATGAATATTCTGAAGGAAAGGCAAAAAAAGCTTAATTACACAAGGTTTGCTCATACGTAAGCAAAAAGGAATATTCCAGTGGAGTCAACTACACAGCAAAGAGGGAATTTTATGGAAGAGAACAAAAGAGCAACAACAGGAAAAAGGAGAATCGAGGTAATAAAAGGAGGAGACTCAAAAGAGAGTTCAGTTCCAGGATGAAAGTCACCTGAATGGTTTCAGCTGCAGATAAAAGATTCAGAATTCTTTGGCGCATTTCTTCCTTCATCCTTTCCTCCATTCTGTTGTCTATCAATAGCCAGAATTTCTCTTTCGCTGTTGTTTAAACGTTCACGAAGTAACTTATCTTTCCTGGAGAGTATTTTGCCCGAGTCTTTGACATTCTTGAAGACACCTAAGTAAAGAACAGATACACAAAGAGAGAGAGAGAGAGAGAGAGAGAGAGAGAGAGAGAGAGAGAGAGAGAGAAGGGGGAAGTGGGGGGCGGGGGCGGGTGTTGGGTACGCTCCTGATATCATAGTCAAGGATGTAAAAACTTGTCTTATGTCTACAAAAGGTTTTTCGTAACTTTTCGTAACAGCTTTATGGGAATTGAATCTCCATCCTCATGGTGAAGGAGACGGAATATGATTTATTGAAACCGTTTTTATTGACATAAAGTGAGTCAAAAGAGATTCTTCTCGGGTTTCAAAAGGAACTTTCAAAATAGGCTCAAGCATTAAACATCACAGGCTTTTGGCAAATCGAGAGAGTAAGTCTGAATATTTTTTTTATTGTTCGCTCTTTTATATAATTTATCTGGTTGTAAACATCACTTTATACTTCAGATCTATTAGATTATTTGGGACTGTTTTTATGATTTTTGAAGAGATCTTCGATAATCGGAATACTTTCTTTGGATATAATTGACTCGAGACAAATTACCATCTAATCGCATATTCAAAGAAAAAAACGTTCGTTCTTTGAAAGGAAATGGTGTTATTCCCTGCTTATACCCCTGGTGACATTCAACCCTGTTATTGTTATTATTATTATTATTATTATTTGGTCTATAGGTATCACGTCATCGTATCTGACTGGGTGTTATTTATAGTGTGGCGTTCCGGGTTGCATTCTGCCTCCTTTGGAGTCCATCACTTTTCTCACTATGGGCGCCGTTTCTAGGATCACACTCTTCTGCATGAGTCTTGGAGCTACTTCGATATGTAGTTTTTCCATGTCTCTTTTCAGGGAACTTGGGATCTTGCCTAGCTTTGCTATGATTATGGCTACAACATCCACTGGCATATTCAATATCCTTCTTATTTCTAGTTCAGGTCTTCAGACTTATCAATTTTTTCGCTTTCTCCTCTACTTTGATGTCCCATGGTACGGCGACATCAATGAGTGTTACTTTCTTCTTGATTTTGTCAGTCAGCATCAAGTCTGGTCTATTTGCGTATGTCACCCCATCCGTTCTGATACCATAGTCCCAGAGGATCTTTGCCTGATCGTTTTCCATCATTCCTTCAGGTTGGTGTTCGTACCACTTCTTACTACAAGTTAGCTGGTGTTTCGTGCACAGGCTCCAGCGGAGGGCTTTTGCTACTGAATCATACCTCTTTTTGTACTGGTTCTGTGCTCTGCAAGCGCCGGATTTTAACTTTTTGTGTGGTTTATGATCTCGTCTTTTTTTGACAAACTAGTTCTTATTTTTAATATTATTATTATTGTACTTAGGAAGCAGACCCTCTCTCAAGCATACTTTATTAAAAGTAATGGCTACTTCAGCAGCGTTACACTTGTAGAGCTTCTCTATTTTGCGAATAGTGGCTTTTTCCGTGCTGCTTAAACAGGCTAGTAGAGCGCCTTCTCAGAGGTCATGGTGTGTTCAAATACAGGGTGTCAAATAGGATGTATTTATTTGAATTTACAGATAAACTATGATGCCATCGTCATCAAAGTCATTAACGATTTCTCTCTCTCTCTCTCTCTCTCTCTCTCTCTCTCTCTCTCTCTTTCTTTCTTTCTTTCTTAAAGCGAGCTTTCATCTGGAGCTGCCAGACAATCCTCAGGGCTGGGTAAGCTGAAGGTGGACTGATCTTGGTGCGGTGTCCGTCCTCGTTATATCTGTGGTTGACAGCAGGGGGTCTGCCCCATGCTTGTCTCCTATTGGCTGGTGGCGGTAAGTCTTTGTTTTGATTGGTTGCCTGAGCCAGGTCTTAAGCCACTTTCTTCGAGCCGATGGTTGCGTTGCAGCATATCCTGCAGCCGCCTGGACCTCCTAAGCGGCGCTGTAACGTTGGTGGGTGTTGCGCTACGCTGTGGGACGTCACGGCTACTTTGATTTCCATTGGCTGAAGGCAAGTACCTCGTTCGGGGGCATTGTCTTCCATAGAGTTGTCGTGATCGGTGGTGTCATTGTTGGTGGCAGGTTTTCTCATACTCGTAGGGAGGAGAAATTCTTCCTGCATCGTATTCAGTGTAGGTTTTATTTGCTGGATGAGGAGCGCCTCCAGCAGGCTCAACCGACGGGCATCATATTATTATTATTATTATTATTATTATTATTAGTAGTAGTAGTAGTAGTAGTAGTAGTAGTAGTAGTAGTAGTAGTAGTAGTAGTAGTCACCTTGATGTGGTGGTGGGGCTTGTGTGGTGCAAGGATGAACTGGGCTACAGTAGGCGGAGTAGTGCTCTACCCTGGCCAGGTCTAACCATGCTACACAGGCCAGTTCTGAGCATCCAGACTAAGATCGGTCCACTTTTGAGCCTTCTCCTATTTTCAATCCTCAACTTCTTCCCCTGTCATGAGTGACCATTAGTTGACAACCTTGGACCTACATTGGATTACGGCTCTGACTGCTCCTCTGATTTGATGAGGGTGAAGAGGACTGACATGTCTCTCCATCCGTAGAATTCGAGTACCTGACGTGCCCGAGCGAGGGGAAAGTCTTATGTCAAACATGGCCCCCCAGAGCTGGTCTGATCTCGACGGACTGATGACGCCTCAAGTTCTGGGAGCCATGTGTATAACCAGGTTGTAGCCTCTAGGGGTGGCCACTTAAAGTTGCATAACACATCCCTCCCTTGTTGGGCTCCGTTTTACTGAGGAATATGGTGGGCGGAGGACTACCTGGCTGAAAAATTACAGTACTCGTATCTATGGATGATACATTGGCCCCCATTGTTGACCACCCTGGAATGGACTTGGAACTGGCTCCAGGAAACTGTAAACAAAGAAGTAAACGATGATTCTAGATCCGTACCCAAATCAAATATAATAACTATGGAACCATACTTAATGCCACAAAAGGAAATTCCTCCATAATAAATGAAAAAAAGGAAAATATTAATAGTTTTCGAAACAGACGACCTAAATACAGAGCAGATCCTACATTAGTACACTTTGACTCATTATTTGGATATGGCACTTGGCCAAGATACTTAGTTTTTAAAACAGAAACCGAGCTGACAGCTGCTAAATTTGAAAATATTTTATTAGCTCAGTACCCAACCAAAGAAATGACTTTTAGATCTATAACAAGAAAAGAATGGATAGTGGAAGCTACCACAAAACTTCAATCAGAAAATTATCAAATGCTTAATAATATGAATGGGATAAATGTCACAGTCGAAAGACATGACAAGTTGAACAGCATTGAGGGAACAGTAATGTTACCACCCAATAATGATTGTGATGGCCTACCAGATGAGACATTGTTATTGAACTCATTAAAAATTAGATATCCTAATATTGAAAACGTAAAAGTATATGAAATCCCAAATAAAAGACAGCAGGGAAAAAAATTGAGAATAGCTAAAATTAAATTTGAAGGGCAGACCACTTCCACTAATATTAAAATAGAAGGCCAGAGAAGAGTATTACCCCATGTACCAAAGCCTCTTCAATGCACAAATTGCTCTAAGTATGGACATACAAAAAACAAATGTAGAAATGAACCAATTTTGTGCATTCTGTGGTTCAGAAGATCATGAAACCACCTGGAACTGTGGCGTTCCCAAATGTTGTAATTGTGGACAGACCATCATGCGAGATCAAAGATATGCCCATTCTACATATATAACACTGAATTAAAACTACTAATAAGCAGGTCTGGCATGTCAATTCCAGAAGGAAAGCAAGAATTAAAATCAAGAGGTTTAATGGACCCTTCTAGAAATAAATCATATCGAGACGCTGTAGAAAAAGTAATGCCCAAGAAACATTTTATAATACCTGGAAAAACTAATGAAAAACAAACAACGAGGTCATCAAACTTAGAAATTAACAAAAAATCTCTTGGAGAATCTAGCAATACAGTATCAATAAGCAACCCTTATGACGTACTAATGAAAGATGAAGAATTGCCATCTCTAGACACTGGAAGTGAAGATCATGCTGAACAACAAGAAGAAAACGAGAAAGAGAAATAATTTCCCCTCCAAAAACTCTAATTAATACTAATGACGTCAAGAAGAAGAAAATGCCTAAAATCAACAGGAAAACATCCCCTAATTTAGATAATAATGATGAAATAAGTCCTTCACCAGTCTTTCCAAGTAAATTTCAAGCAATGAATTCTTCTTATAGTTTTTCAAAGTAAATCTGAAGAACTAAACCCTTCGCCAGTCTTTCCAAGAAAATTTAAAGACAAATTTCAATCTGTCCAAGGAAGACAAAACGATAATTGTGAATGTCAGCAGTGTATCCAAGAAGGCGTAACACCTCCAACTGAATCTCACCATGAACGGTGTGGATGCCATACATGTTTTTTGCAAGATTGCAAAGAAACGAAACCTTTAAATAAAGAAAAATTGATAAACGTGATAAGGAATTTCTTAGCTAGAAAAGATAACATCTCAAGCCAGCTAGAATTACATACCAAAGATTGTATGTGTATTAGACACTTACAGTACTATCGTGAGAGTAAAATAGCAGTGTTAGACAATTTCTTAGCCAAACAAGAAGAAATTAAATTCACCACTGAATCAGAAGATAACACAGAAATGTCAAAAACCCAAAAAGAAAAAGCTAATTAAGCGAATAATTACCCATAGTTTAAAAAAAAATATATATTTATAATATATAATATAAAACCAAATATACAAAATAATCTTTTAACTTTCGTTCCATTCAATTATACTATTATCCAATGGAACATAAACGGTCTGAAAACACGAATGCACTTGGGTGAAATACAAAGACTCCTAAAGCAACATGAACCAATGTGCATATGTTTACAACACGTTAATAATCCAGTCCCATCAATATGTAATTACTTTCTGGCATCCTCCGTTTCAGGAGAAGGCAAGTTAGGAACAGCAATATATGTTCATAATCGTGTAACCTATGATAAAGTTACAGTTAACAATAATTCATTTCAAATATCTTCAATTCGCCTGCATATGATAAACAAAACTAGCATTTTAGTCTGCAGTCTATATAATCAACCTAATGAAAATTATGATATGGCTCAATTATCAAATATATCACAATTCAATGAGCCAATTCTAGTTTTAGGTGATTTTAATGCTCACCACCCTTTATGGGATGCCAGTACCATCGACGCAGATAGAGCAGGTAAAGACATAGAAAATCTAATACTTAACTACAACTACTGTTGTCTGAATGAAAATGAAATCCCAACATACTTTTCAAAAACTCATGGGACCCTATCATCTGTATGACCTGTCTATTTGTTCCACTTCGTTAGTAGACAGATTAGAATGGAATACTCTGGATGACCTTTATACTAGTGATCACTACCCAATCGTAATCACATGTCTTGAAGATAATCATCAACAATTTGTACCAAAATTTAATTTTAAAAAAGCTGATTGGGAAAAGTATGATTTAATTACTAAAATGTTTCCCCTTTCCAAAGTAACAATGATCACAATGAAATTAATGAATATTTTACAGATTTCGTAATTAGTTCTGGAATAAATCAATACCAATGACAACTTGTAAGCCAAAAATAAATCCTGTTCCATGGTGGTCTAGAGAACTTTCAGATATTATCATACTGAAGCACAAGATGAGTAGACGATTAGACAGACTAAACCAAAGATATAACAAATTATATAAAAGTAATAGATATACATTGAAAGGGTTAGTATTAATACTATGGAAATTGATTATATCAAACCTTTATTGAATAAAATATCTGCTCAATTCAGGAAAAAAGTTATTAGCAATAGGAAATCATCTTGGCATAATTACGTCGCAGACTTCTCCGGTGACACTGTTAAACAAATGTGGGATAGATTTAGAAAAATTAGTGGCAAATATAGTCGATCACCTATATCCCCAATATTACATAATGGGAAAAAACGTTCATGATTTAAAAGATATATCAAATATAATAGGTCGCCACCTAGAATCAGTAGGCAATAGCCTGAATTTAGATGAACATTTTCGCATTAGGAAAAAGAATGAAGAGAAACATATAATTAATTTCGAAACAAGTCAACAATTATACTACAATGTCCCATTTACATTAGAAGAATTTGATGCTGCGCTAAAAACTTGTAGTAACTCTGCCCCAGGAAAGGATAATATCTCTTTTGAACTCCTTATACATCTGAACATTAAAGCCAAAGAATACTTATTAAAATTTTATAATCACTTATGGAAAAGAAACTACTTCCCAAGCATGGAAACATGCTATTGTAATTCCTATACCCAAACCTGGCAAAGATCCAACATCAGCAAATAATTATAGACCTATATCACTAACTAGTTGTCTTTGTAAACTCATGGAAAAGATGGTAAATAATAGACTCATATGGTATTTAGAGAAAAATAAAGTTCTAGCAGCAACTCAATCTGGAAGTAGGAAAAATCATTCAACATTAAACTCATTAACATCACTAGAAGATCAAATCAAAAGAGGATTTGTACAAAAGAAAATTACTGTCGCAATCTTATTCGACATTCAAAAGGCTTATGATACAACATGGAGATATTCAATCTTAAAATCTCTATATGACATAAATCTAAGGGGTGAACTCCCAATTTTTATACGAAATTTCCTAACAGAAGAACATTCCAGACTAAAATTGAAACGTATTATCAGAAACATTTGAAATAAAAGAAGGTATCCCACAAGGCAGCGTACTAAGCAGCACATTATTTGCATTAGCAATCAATAATATTGTTAAAATGCTTCCAAAAGATGTAAACAACAGCTTATATGTTGATGATTTTGCCATTTTTTACACTTCAAACAACCTACGCCACATCCAAAGAATTTTAAATATCTCCATAGCTAAAATTGAACATTGGGCATTATCTGTTGGATTTAAATTTTCTGTTGAAAAAACACAAGCAATAACATTTTATAAGGATCAGCGCTGGCTCAAAAATCAAGTTATATCACTTACCATGAATAACACTCCCATCCAATTTTATCCAGAAGTTAAATTCTTGGGCTTATATTTTGACAATCATTTGAACTGGAAGGCCCATGTGAAAACATACCAAAGCAAAGGCCTTGAAAGCTTTAAATATATTAAAAAATTAGCCCACACTTCATGGGGTGCTGATAGAGAAACATTATTGAAACTTTATAAGGCTACAGTTCTACCAATATTAGAATATGGCAGTCCATTTTATAGTTCTGCTAGTGAGACAACTCTCAAAATGCTAGACCCAGTGCTCATCTTATCTTGGGCTTCGTTTAGCCACTGGAGCATTCAAATCATCACCAGTCCCAATCGTTGATTGTAGAAAGTGGAGAAATGCCACTATCTTATAGATTCAAAATAACAACGATGTGCAGAGCTTTAAAAATTGTAAATAGTCCAGCAAAACCAAAGATTTATTTAAAGATCCAGATTGTTTCTGGAATACAAAATTATCCCATCCTTCCCCGTTAGAGCTAATAGATTATTTAATGACAATGACCTTTATAATATTAAAGTTTACAATTTTAGCAAAATAATGCCCCCATGGTTGATAAGTGCTCCCCAGATATGTAGGAAATTGTGTACAATACCCAGTAATAAATTGAATAATCCCCTTGCTATGAACAATATGCTCTGGAACATATCAAGATACACAATAATAATCACATATATACTGATGGTTCCAAAGATGATATGGGAGTTGGATTCGCTGTTTACGGAAACAATATAAAGATCCAAGTCTCCTTACAAAGCAAAGCATCAGTATTCACTGCTGAATTACTAGCAATAAAAACAGCATTAACAACTATATCTGAAAACCAGTTTAGTGAGTAACCATCTTTAGCGATTCACTAAGTTCATAACTGCAATAAGCTCTTATACTCCAAAAAACAAAATTGTAAATGAAATTAGACATATATTACATGAAATGAAAAGACAAAAAATATCTGTTACTCTATGTTGGATACCATCTCATATAGGATTAGAAGGCAATGAAAAAGCAGATACTTATGCAAAAGAGGCTAGAACACTCCCAATATCAGCAGAATTATTGCCACTAGAAGATTATATTAGGCCCACAGCAAGTCGGTTATTAAAGAAAAAAGAAATGGCAAAATAACTGGGGGGAAAACCATCCTACCAATAAATTAAGAGAAATAAAAGAAACTGTAGACCCGTGGCCATCATCCTATCAGAAATGCCGCAAGAATTCAATAATATTGACACGGCTAAGAATTGGTCACACCAAACTGACACATGGTTACCTAATGAAGTAACCCCCATGCCCCTATACCTATGTGCGAAATATGTAATGTACAAATAACAGTAACAAACATATTTTTAAAATCTGTCCAAAATATAAACCCAAAGAGACATATTATTCAGAAGATATTCTTTTAAAGAAATATTATCAGAAAGTGACAAATTTTCACTATTTAATATTTTAAATTCCTTAAATTTAATAATTTATACGACAAAATATAATATATAGTAATTTATAATATATTCCAGATAGTAATTTATTTATTTTATTTTTTTTAGATAATATATATTCCAGATAATAAATATTTATCTATTTATTTTTAATAATAAATTATACTGATTTTAAATAACATGTCTAATCCTTCGGGCCAGCCCTAGAGAGTTAATATTAACTCAGTGGTCTGGTTAAACTAAAGTAAAAAAAAAAAAAAAAAAAAAAAGTAGTAGTAGTAGTAGTAGTAGTAGTGTTGGGCACAATATACACCTTTTTACAATTCATTCTGTACATTCTGCAAATCAAATAAACATAGTACAAAGCTGGGTGGACAATCATCATAACAATTGAATGAAATGGGAAACTATTCAACATTTGTAACTATAAGCGAAACGATAAGGTCATATCTTTTTAGACAGTTCTTTCCATATCTTTAAGGCAAATGGCACAAAACGATACGACAATAGTAACAACAGTTAAGCAGTTTTCAGAGTTCAGCAACAATTCTCGTTTTTACAAAAAACATTTCATTAAAATTGAAAACAGTCAGCGAAACTAAAAAACAAACAGCAAAATGCGTTTTATGCATCTTTAAGCATGATTGATTAAAACTGAGTGCATTCGAAAGACAAGTATATTTGGTCCTAAACTACTCATATCAGTAAAACTACCTCTCACTAAGGAAGCTCTTATTTTTTTCTAAATTTAGTGTAGATGGTAAAGATATAGAAGTAAGCAGCACCAGGTTAGTTGTTATCGATCTGTTAGACCTATCTCCTGCTAGAACATCGTTTATCACCATGCCCAGGGTATCGGCAGCTGATAAACAAGAGTCCACACGGTCGAGCTTTGGTCAACGAACTTTGTCTGATGTGACGTCAGAAGCGGAGAAACAGCGGGAAAAGTCAGAACTTTATGGCAGTTTCTCCGCTTCTGACGTCACATCGAACAAAGTTCGTCGAGCAAAGCTTGGCCGTGTGGACGGGGGCCATAGACGCCTACAATGCAGGGGAAGATTTTATTGAAGCGGCAAGAATACCTGGAGTTGTTCGCACCATGCCTATTCTATCATTTAATATAGATATCAACGGGCTGGAGATGCAGAACGCTACACCGCCATAAGAGGGTCGGCCCTCGAAACTGAAAGGTGAAGGCAGTCATTCGACAAAAGCCTTAAATACAGTTTCCTAAATATAAGAATATTTTTTTGTAATTTTTGACATTTTTTTTTTTAATAACCAAGAAGGTCTCTAATCGCCGACGACTGTTTCATCGGGTATAGACAATTACTTCACCATTTTGAAAATTGTCCAATAGGTAATGCACACTGCTTTAGGCTATGATGATTGCACAGTTACTGCAGATCGTTAAGGACTTTTTGAAGCACAGTTCCGTACTAACAACAATTGCCGAAGCCTCTACACCAAATGTTTAATGTTTGCAGATTGTTCTAATCAAATATTGGATTATCTCTTTTTTTTATGCAGAATGTACAGTTTGAATTTCAAAAAATGTAGTAATTAACTTTACCCTACGCGCTTCAGTATTTTAAAAACATGCAACCCAGAGTTCGTCGAGGGAAAAATTCATCACATGATCAACTTTCAGAGGACTAAGATACCCCGATTATTTTGCTGACAAAGCCATTTCAGGGGCTAAGAAAGCATTTTATCGTCCTGTCAATAATCCGAAGGATTTTAAACCTAACAGATATTTACCTATCCCATTTAATCCCAATCTCCACAAATTATGTTACTATGTTAAACAATACACGGTTAACCATAAACTAATTAGAAACAATAATAACGACAAGAATCCCTTCGATAATTCCGGGAGTTTACGAAATACTCTGTCAAGATTGCAAGGAAAAATATTTGGGGGAAAGTGAAATGATCTACCAACCCGATTAGGGGAACACAAATCCGCATATGCATTATGTGCACAAATCAATGCCATAGTCTTCCAGGCCTTCAAACAAAAAAAAAAAAACATAGTCCGAATTAGGATGGAGATAACATGATTTTCAAAAAAATGACTACATCGAAGGCGCCCCCATAAACTTTGGAGAAGCTTTTTATGGTAGCAAGTCGTGCATTGGTGAAGGCCCATCAGTCAGTTTTATAGTCTTACAAACTTCGTTAAAAATCTTAATGTTAAGAGAAGCTCTATTTTTGGTAGCAAGTCGTGGGCATTGGGTGAAGGCCCATCAGTCAGTGTTTATAGTCCTACCAATTCGTCAAAAAATCATAATGTTAAGAGAAGCTCTATTTTTCCTCTGCCTGTTTGTGCCTCCTCTTCTACTCTTCTCCCTCAGACAGGATGCAACCCGAGGGACTTTACATCTAGCAGCCTTGTAGCTGCGCCAAAAGGGGAACACCCTCTAGCATCATCACAGCCCACAAGACTTCCCAGCAGAATAGGGAACAGAAATATGAGCATTAATAACAGAATTACCTATTTGGGCTGTTGAGCGCTTCCTTCTTTTCGGTTCATCGCTGTGGAATTGTACTACAACTGACACTTGACCTGCTCACAAGTTTAATGAGACGAATTTTTTTAGTCAATGTTCACTTAACTGAGTATGAACCTAACACAGGGTTCGAGAGCTATTGATATGATTTATAAACAACCATCAACTCGTACACAGCTATATTGTTGTGGACCTGCAGCAATTATTGTTATTATTATATAAAATGGAGAGTTGAATGGAGGGGTAAGAGCTCTGCAGCATAGATCAGAAGACCAGAAATACAATGCCCATAAGCCAAGGACTGTACCCAAGAGCAAATATAGACAGGATATAGACACCACGTAGAGGAGGAGGAAGAGGACCACTCAGCATAGAGAATTGTGTATACTTTTACCCCAGTGACGATGAACGGCTAAGAATTGCTTGGGAGTAACACCTTATGAGGAGGATGCAGACACAGAAATACATAAAGGTAGAACAACAAAGAATGTTACAGAAGAATGGCACAGGAAACCCAGCCTTAAACAGTTCTTAAGAAAAACTAAAGGAATTATTAGCAATGAAAAATGTAAATGGCTACAGGGCACCCAGGAAAGAAATGGAAGGAATGACAGTAGCAACCCAAGATCAGTCCTTAGGAACAAGTTACATCCAAAGGGCAGTGCACAGGAACAGCATCTTGCCCAAGTCTAGGATATGCAGTGAAAAAGAAGAGGGCATGAACAGCATCGCAAGCGAATGTCTGACACCAAAACAGAACCAGTAAAACAAGAATTAGAATATAGATTTAGGCCTAAGGCCAAACACTGGAACCTATCAGGTTATTCAGCACTGAATGGGAAATGAGAGTAAAAGGTTTGCTCGCAGTTGCAGATGGAACAATCATTAGGAGAGGGTGGAAAGGTAAGACAAAAGATTGAGAATAAGAATTGAAGGACGGTAAAAGGAATGAACGGTGGTTGCAGCTAGGGGCCGAAGGGACGCTGCAAAGAACCTTGAGTAATGCCTACAGTGCACAGCGTCAGGTACACTGATGGCAGTACCCACCTCCCTACGGGATTAAGAAAAAAAATGGAGTGGCAACATCCTTCCACTTAAGTCTGTGCCCAATTTATGGAACACCAGGCAGCAGCAACAAGTGGTACGACCACAGACCTGAGGAGAGGAGTAGAAACCGACCAGGGGATCTTATTCTGGGACTACAAATGGGAAGGGACATTGTGACACAAGCACATCAACCACACCTGACTGATAGATAAAGCCCGAAACAATTCACAGTTAGATGAGTGGAATAAGTGAGAGCTCTGAATCACAGATCAGAAGACAAGAAAGAAAATGCCACTTCATACTGGAGGAGATATAAAGAGGGAGAATAGAAAAGCACATAAACATCAGATTGAACTGAGAAGGCTATGGGACATAACAGTTGAGGTGGTGAACATAATCATCGGGGCCCAAGGCACAGAACCAAAATCACAGCAGAAGAACCTCAGTAAACTGGAGACGGAAGTGGCCCCAGGACTCGGATAAAAGCACATGCTTTTAGAAACAGTTACTATAATTAGAAAACTGATGGACTCTTGAAAAACTGTGACAGACCCCACCCCCTCAAAAAAAAAAATTATTATTATTATGATCGTCCGAAATTATAAAACCTTGAGAATATTCAGCGGTTTTACAAAAGTCCTCAATTTTGTTTTAAAAGACTGGCAAAAGTGTTTTATGAACAGCTTTGCTGTTAAATTCCTATATATTTAAAAAATTTAAATGGCATTCCATCGCGGTAATTTTTGCCGTTAAGTGTAAGGGACATCGGGGATGTAATATTACTAAACAATAATATGAAGATATCTGAAATGCAAGTGTGAATTTGCAACATGGTTTGCTGTTTATACCCCTAAAGCATCTCCTATGTCACTCACGTGTAAATACACACACACATATATATATATATATATATATATATATATATATATATATATATATATATATATATATATATATATATATGTGTGTGTGTGTGTGTGTGTGTGTGTATTTGCACGTGAGTGTTTATCTTGAGATTGTTAAATAAATTTTCGCGTTACAACAGGTTTGCTGTTTATAGCCCTGAAGCATCTCCAATGTCATCATATTCTGCTTCCTGTCGCTTACTAACCATGTTGCAAATTCACACTTGCATTTCAGATATCTTCATATTATTGTTTAGTAATTATTATTATTATTATTATTATTATTATTATTATTATTATTATTATTATTATTATTATTATTATTATATATATATATATATATATATAAATATATAATAATAATAAATAATAATAATAATAATAATAATAATAATAATTTTCACTTAGAATTATTTGATATTCCACACCATATTATTTTTAGATTCTTTGTTTCTCAATGGGATGTTAAACCTTAGAAATTTATTTTGTGTTTCATTGCTCTTGCATTTACACACGGATGTGCAACTACCATGCGTTTCCGTAAATTTATGCTTTCCAATTTGACTAAGTATGTGGTCAATAGTTTAGAGGATGCAATTCTAACTGACATGATAATTATTCCGTATAAGAAAGAACAATATCAACATTAACACACGTGTAAATACACACACACATATATAATAATAATAATAATAATAATAATAATAATAATAATAATAATAATAATTTCATTAGAATTGTAAAGTGCCACGTGTTTCTGGAAAATGACATCCTGCATCGTCTACTCTTGGAAAGAGTTAATTCTACGTCGCTTCTCCTCCTGTTATCTTTGATCATTGCATGGCTCGAAGACTTAACACTCGCCTTTGCTGTTCTAATGAAAGTGTCAACCCCAATGCAACATGGTGCAATACTGCAAAACAATTGTAGCCTTTTTGGGAATGAGTGAGGTTCCGACTTCTCTTTTTTGCTGCGATATTTTCAACTTATTAATTTTATGGACGTTGAAAGCGGAGGCGCACTGCATAAAAAGCTATTACTGTCTACTATTTTTTCTGGGTGGACAAACTGGCCCTATTCCGTGTTTAAAAATAGAAAAACATTTTATTCTGCCGTGCCTCAGTTTGAAGGTATTCCTTTTAAGGAAGTCATCTGGATCCTTCCATTGGTGCTGAAAGCATCTCACGAAAATGATGAAGACTTCTTTCAGGGGACTAGATGACTGAAGTGGGTTAACCGGACTTTCAGTGCAACAGATCTTGTAGTCTTTCAAATATAGAAGAACTCTCAGCTTGTTTTTCCCCTCTTGTGACGCTTCGCAACGTTTCCATGGAAGGGCCGAATGGAAACATTTCTCTAATCGGGATGTTAGAGAACACCCAGGTGTTTACAAAGTGATGTTACCTTGACTGACGTATTTTTACTCCTCAATTTTGATAAGCCGAAGAAATGATGTGAAGCAGGATAATAAGATTAACAACAAAAAGAATACTAATGAACTTCATACGATGCGAAATGGAGCACACAGTCAACGGATTTTATCTAGTATCTCCTTCAATATGGAAATTTGGAATTCCACATACTTTCATTTCCATTGTCGCATAAAAATCAGTACTGATGTTGGAAGGGCTGTCGTCTATTTGAAATATTTCAAGTTTGTCCTTAGATAGTTTCATAACCACAACATTTCATTTCCTGGATAGGCACAGTCTGTAACATGACTTGGACATGACTTCCCCTTTCATGCTGATGGTATAACCAGGGTTGACGACCTTAAAAGATAATGACCCCCAAGAAATATTAGTCGAAGATAACGACCCCCAGCAATGTAGGAAAGATCCGTCTGATGGATATCTGTCAGACGACCATCCTCCAACAGGAGAGCAGCCATTCTCGAACAGTTCAGTAACTGATACCTAAGTTTACGTCTCTTCACTAATGCTTTGTAAAAGAGCAAACAATTATGCCAGTTTTGACATTCTGGTCCTTCGGGAGAGGTAGATAGGAAGCGATCCATAACTACACGACAAAGGTGCAAAGTGATAAGTGCTGAAGGAAAACAGAAATTTCTCTAGAGATAAATCAGCGCTTTAGCCAGAAAACTTTTCAAAACACACGATTAGTTTCCTCACGCAGGCAAATACCCAGATAGCCGAAAATTCCAGGTAGCCCTTAGCACGTTTCGCAACCTTAATCAGTCAGTTATAGGACATTAATAACATTCTGCTGGTAAATATTTTTGTCGATATTACGCTCGGCTTTCTCAAAATCACTAAACCATCACCTCCTCTTACTGTGACTATGTTAATGAGAACAGACCTTGCAAATTTCATTCTGGGACTCATTCTGCACATGAATAACAAAAGCCAGAATAAAAAAAAATGAAAAAAGGCCGGGCGAACAATTAGCCTCAAAAGTGCGTTTTGCCTCTCCCTGGGTCTTCCGTAACCATACCTTGCAACGCAGGGCGTAAGTGAATATTTCCTGCTTGCTGCTTAGAGCTCATCTGCTTGTCTGCTGTTACTGCTCATTCTGCTTCCCCTGCTGGTCGCTCTCTTTCATTGGGTTCCCGCTTCACATTCCCTCGCTTCGTCAAAGTACTGGAAAAGTCCTTTAGGCGAATGCAATCGAGTAACAGTCTCGTCGTTTTTTTTCAACTTGTAGAGTTAATTAAATCATGGAGAGAGAGAGAGAGAGAGAGAGAGAGAGAGAGAGAGAGAGAGAGAGAAGAGAACAATTTACTGTGAAAAAATAACTAACAAGGTACAGCACAACAGGCAACCCGGACGCAGTATGCGTACTATAGGGGAAAGCCTTTTTTCCACTATTGATTACTAGACAAACGCCATTCATCAGGGCTGATATGGTACTCAGGTGGTTTTACAAAATATAGATGCTTACAGATAAATATATAAGCGACCTAGAATATGTTAAGTTGGAATTACTCATTAAAAGATTGCACTACAAAATTTGGATTAAATATTACAAAGTATGCAACTTTTATATATACTGGATATTAAGAAAATACTTTGAATTGCTGCTATAAAAGATATACATTTTATCTGGTTTCTGTCGAGGAAGACAAATGTAGTATTCTGTAGAGTAATAAATGTGCAATTTGTTACTTTATATCACGTGAAAACTTTAAATAATTACCTGACAGAGTGCATTACATTTAGAGAGGCCAACACATCAACTTTATATAAATGTTATATAAAAAATTAGAAATGCAACAGTTTTAATGATAATAACAGTAGGTTGCAGAATAGGATGTACTACAATTTAGTTTATGCTCAATATGCAAATAATTACTTAAATGAATAAATTATATTTAGATGAGATCATCACATCAAATTTTATATAATGCTTATAAAGAAAAAATCTAGAAAGATAACAATTGTAATGATGCTAACAGGTAGCTGCAGAATAAGACGTACCTACTACAATTTAGTTTATGCACAATATGCAAGTAATTACTTGATTGTAGGAATTAGATTTAGATGAGGTCATCACATCAAATTTTATGTTAATGTTATAAAAAAAATATAGACATACAACAGTTTTAATGATGCTAACAGGTAGCTGCAGAATCAGACCTACTACAATTTAGTTTATGCACATGATACGGTATATACATGTTTATTGACTATCTGGAGCAAGCAAATTTTGGATGAGAAGTGAAGACCCTTTTCAGCACACTAGGTTGTAGAAAATGCTTGAGGAAGTCAGTTTCATTCAGCCTGTCACCCTGTGGCATGTAATGAGTAATCTCCTCACATTCCACGAGATAATGACTTAACTCGCCTCGTAGTTTACTACATGTTTCTGATGGACTGACAACCAGCTGGCAGTACCTCCCAAAGGTATCGGCTCTGCATCCTTAGGCAGCCAAACAACGTTGGCTCTGCATCCTTAGGCAGCCAAACGTTGTTTGCTCTCTTCTGCTCTCCAGTCTACAAAGTTTGTAGTTGGGTGGTTTTCCTTTAGTAATTTCAAGGTATTTTCTTATTGATGAATCTGTTTCTTTGAGCCACTCTATTCTCTCATTGTATCTTTGCAGTATTTCCATTCCAAGCTAGTCCTTCAACATATCCAGGGATGGAGTCTACTGTCTCCTTCCTCGCACCTTCTTTAGCAAGCTCATCAGAGCTCTCATTGCTTATGATTCCAATGTGTGAAGGCAACCATTCTGCATGCATAATCTGTCACTGATATTTGATTCAACTCTTCTTGGTGTTAGCGATTGCAGGGCACTCAAACTATCTTGCTATTGTCCTTTTTCCTTTTTAGGTTACTCGGGGCAGTTGTAATACCCAGAAGTTTAGATTGTAATATGGAGCATCCATCTGATGATCGTAATGATAGAGAGTATACCTCCTCTCCATTCTGGTACACAGTTACCCTGCTTCCTGCTTTACCATCTTCCACATTAATAATGTGCCCGCTTCCCCTAAATACTGTCCAGCCTCAGAAAATAGTCATTCTTCATCAATGCTGGGTTCATCTCTTCCCTTTTTCACTTTTAAAGTTGATAGTGATATCTCAGTCTATAGTATGCTCCATGGAGGAATGCCTCTTACATCTATCCTGATTATGTCTAGGTTTTCTTTCATGCTAAAATCATCTATTTATTGTCTTGCTGCAGTAACCCAACCAGTCTCTAATCTTGTAGAGTAGATGCGAATTAGAGTACCTCTTACTAATCCATCATCATCTGTAATGTGTTGGGTGCAGCCCTGCCTCATTCCTCAATATTTCTTACCTGACTTTGAGGTGCCCCATTATGCTTCTAGCTGTCTTGTTCTGGATGATTTCTAGAATACCAATATAGCTCTTCCTCAAAAGCAGGAACATGCTACTACTGTAGTCAATTATTGATCTTACCATAGATGTATAAAGTCATTTTACCAATGGTACACTTGCACCCATAGAGCCCAATGCTACTTTCCAAAGAAGGTGCTACCTTGCTGCTGAAACGTGGGCTATTCCCTTATCTTCATACAATTCATGACACCTGCAGTATATTTTTATGTGGGTACCTTCTTTGTTCTCTACCCTTGTATGTGCAGTATCAAAGGGTTCCGTGTACCTCTTGCTATCGTCTTGGTCTTCTCAGGTGATATGACTAGTCCTATGCTGTTACATAAGGATGTGAATGCCTTAATTGCCTTTTTCATTCTCTTATCTGTGCTAGCTTTTACTACTATGAGGTCTACATGTATGGTTATTATGATTCCTGGTATATTGATTTTTCCTGATACATTCATTAAAATGTTAAAAATAGTGGGTGATAAAATATCTGGAAGGGTACCGAATTACATTTTTTCCTATCTTGATTGAACGCCTTCTATCATTTCTGCCAACTCAGTCAAAATTATTATATGGCTAGCCCTATCAAATGCCCCCTTTCAATCTATGAACACTTTATTTAACCCTAAACCTGCACTTACTCTATGGATATAGTGGTGAAGCTCCTCCCAGATATGTAACCATATAAATTTTTAAAGAATTTTTTCTTAAAGAAATTAAGCCTATTTAGTAAAAATTTTTCAGATACCTTGCACAGACATAATGTCGATGAAATAGATCGAAATTCACCTGGCTTTCCTGGTTTGGCACTGGTATTATGAGTGACATGTTCCATGTTTTGGGTATGGGCTGTATGGACTATATTATGTTGTCCAGCTTCAGAACTGGATTTCGACTCCCTGTTGTGAGGAATTTGACTGCATTATATGTAACCCTATTTAACCCCAGTGCAGTAGACTTCCAACTAAAGATTCCTGCAGTTCTTGCTCTGTAACTGCCACTCTAACCTTGATGGGTAATGCATCACTATTAGCATCAGATGTCCACTTTGTCATAAGTTCATTTGCTCTTTCTCTTGGATTGGAATAGAGTGATTCTGTTTTTCTTCCCTTTGGGTATACTCACTCTCCTTGCAACTTCACAAGGTGTTGTTTTTTCATTGATACCTTGCATAAACTTATTCCAAAACTTCTCGCTTGAGTTATTTTTAAAGTTTTGCATTTGTTTCTATAGTCCTCTATATATTGTTAGGTTTTCTGGTCTGGGTTTATTCATCCACTTCTTCTTTACTTGTTGATCCTCTTTACTGCATCATCTGCATTATACCAGCTTGTTAGTGGTTTTTGTGGTTCTCTCCTCTGCTGATGTTTTTGCTTTATCACTTCCTCTTCCAGCTTTTCCATAATATCCTTATTGTCCTGGTCACTGCTCTTGGCTTCATAAGCATCATGCCAAACATTCATACTTTCTCTGATGCTATCTTCCAGTTTTTTAGGTACACTGATTTTCTTTCACGCTGTGAACTTTCTTTTAAAAGTCTCGTTCAATACAATCTCAGCATAGATACCAAAGTGGTCTGGTGTTAGGGTATCCATTATCTCACAGTTGTGTTGTACATCTGAATCTCCAGCTATACAAGTGTAGTCAAGCTTGTTTCCTTTAATATGTGTTGCTTCTGCATCATTTAGAGTCCTTATATCGTTTTCTCTGCTCATGCGATATTTGTACAGATGTATGCCATTTACATAACTCCTCCTTGTTGCAGAGTCTAACTTTGGATGAACTGTATTAAGGTCACCTACTATTAACAAGGGATTATACTTTACTAGAAGGATATTACTATCAATTTCCAGGCCCTGTGCAGGGAGTATGTGTTGCACACTTGGAATAGCTGCCTTCCATTCTCATCATGCTTTCCTATGCTAAGACGGTCTTGTTTTTGCATCTACTGTTGGGTTTGGACATTTTTTCACAGCTAGTTTCTTTCTGTATTATATTAGTAGCACTCTACCCATTATTGTTTTGCCATCCTCATGTTGGTCTGGACTCTATCTTTTGAGACAAAGTGGTATTCTGGAATGGCTATATAATCTGTGGGCATGTGCATGTGCTTTGTTTCCTGTAGACCTATGATGTCCACCTGATTCTCGAGAGCAAATTTTTGTACTTCAGTTAGTTTAATTGCCAGTCTGTTTGTATTCCAATTCCCCCTGATCCCAACTCCTTGACGAGGTGGGGGGCTTAGGGATCCACTGCAGAGAGAGTATGCCCCTTTATGCCTACTCTCTCTGCTGTGGATCCAACTGAACATTGGGACCTTTCACTTCTTTACTCCTCCTCCTCTAAATTTTCCCTCTTCCCTCCTCCTTCTTTCGTTGACGACCTTGGCGTGGTTTTGGAGTATTGAATTGACCGCTCTTTTAACTTGATGGAGGGTGGAGTTGGACGGCATGCCACTCCACCCGTAAAACTAGAGTACCTGACATGGTCAAGCGAGGGGAAATTTTTAAGTCAAGCCATGC
Source organism: Macrobrachium nipponense (assembly GCF_015104395.2). Taxonomy (NCBI): domain Eukaryota; kingdom Metazoa; phylum Arthropoda; class Malacostraca; order Decapoda; family Palaemonidae; genus Macrobrachium; species Macrobrachium nipponense. Next base: position 1,241,929 of record NC_061094.1, read on the forward strand.
CCACAGTGCTGGGTCCGATCTCGATGGACTGACGACCCTTAAGGCACTGTGGGTATGGCGTATATCCAGGCGAGTGTCCCAGGGCAGTTACCACAGCGTAACAGTATTGCTCCTCCCTCAGTTGGGCCTCCTTGGTGAGAGGGATCTCATCCTGGACGAAATATTTAAACTTTATATATATGGAAACTAAAACAAAAACCCCTACGACTTCTGGCACGGCAATGGACTATTCTAAGGAAAACCCAGGTAATGAAGAACAGGCTGGTATTAAAACTCTAATACCATACAAGCCGCAAAGAAAGAGCAAATTTAGAATTGACCCAACCTTGACTCACTTCGACTCCCTTTTTGGGAGTGGAAGTTGGTCAAGGTTCTTGACCTTGGAAACTGATAGAAAAATATCTGCATTACGATTGGAAAATTATTTGTTAAATAGGGCAACCCAACCTCAGAAATGTCCCATTTAGACAAATAAAAGACCAGGGTTTGTGGTTCAATAGAAACCACTACAAAAAACCAATCTGAAAACTATTTATAAAGAACATTGATAATATAAAGGTAAACATAAGAAAACATGACAGTATGAACAGCGTACAGGGTACTGTAGTACTTCCTAAAAGTGAGGAACCAATTGAAAAAATATTTTGCTGGATTCCCTTAAAAAAAGGTACAACAACGTGCAAGATTGCGAAATATATAGTTTAACCAGTAGACAAAATAAAGAAAATACATTGAGAATAGCAAAAATAAAATTTGAAGGCCAAGAACTACCTTTCAAAATTAAAATCATGGGCCAAAACAGAGAACTGAGGCCTTATGTTCCAAAGCCACTACAGTGCCAAAACTGTAGTAAATATGGACATACAGGGAAAAATTGCAGAAATAAATCTATGTGCGTATTGTGGATCCGACGAACACACCACACAGTGGAAGTGTGGTGAACCAAAATGTGTGAACTGTGGCCAAAATCACCATGCTAGGTCTAAGGAGTGTATGTATTATATATACAACACATAATTAAAATTACTTCAGGAGAGATCAGGAATGCCAATTAGAGAAGCCAAACTAGAGTTGAGAGTTAGAGGGATGCATGATCCCGCTAGGAAGCAAATGTTCTCTACTGCATTGAGCTCAAGGAATGAAACAAAAATGGAAGCAAGTAACAAACCCCCATTAGATAAATCAGAAGAAAAAATAACTCGACAAAAAACTAATATAGCAAAAAACCAAGAAACTTGTGCAGATATATGTTCAAATTCATTTGAGATATTAAGGGAAATGGAAACACAAGAAAATGATACATGTATCACTTAAACATCACGAGATAGTTATGAGCTGGTAGCTAAAGATAAAAAAAGGCCTTTAGAGAGAACTCCACCCAAAACCAAAAAGCCAACAATTATTAGAGAGGTATCTGTTAAAGCAAAGACCAAGGATCCAAAAAAAGTGCACAGACCAGAAAATGATAAGAACATACCTTTGTCTCCTAAAGTAATAATAAAAGAAATGGATGGAAATACCCAGAACAATAAAGAAATTATAGAGGAGAACATCATAGACAAAAATAATTATGTGAAGGGAGAAGAGATTACTCCATCACCAGTAATTGGTGCACTAAGAGTAAATGAAAAAAGGAGGACACATAAAAACACATGTGGATGTAATGAATGTTTCATCGAATTATGCAACAAAGACAGAAACATAACAAAAGACAGTTTAACAAACACTATACGAAATTTTATAAAATATAGAAGTAAAGAAACCACTAGTCTAGAGACTCACAAAAAAGGCTGTATGTGCATTGGACATCTAATGTCCTATAAGGAAAAACAAATAAGTGTCGTAAATAAAATTTTAGAAAAAATGCAAATAGATAAACCACAAGAAGAAAGTAATGCTTGAACACTCTTAACATAATATTTTCAATAATTATATAATACAATGGAACATAAATGGTCTCCAGACCAGATTACATTTGGGAGAATTACAACGATTGCTGAAAGAATACGAACCAATAATATTATGTTTACAACATGTCAACAAAACAATATCAACAATCGGTAAATATACCTTAATATCTACATCCAGAGAAGAAGAAGGAAATTTAGGTACTGCTATCTATGTACATAACAAAGTATGTTATGACAGGGTACCTGTAAACTTTGCTGACTTGCAAATATCAAGCATCAAAATACGAATAAATAACTATAACTATATGTAATTTATAACATATACAACCAACCTAACAAAAATTACTACATAGAAAAACTTAAGGATTTGTTTGACAATGCCAGAGAACCTACATTGATAGTAGGGGATTTTAATGCTCACAACCCGATATGGGACTGTAACTGTACAATCTCAAATAGAGCAGGGAGTAAAATTGAAGAGTTCATGGAGTCAAACGACATGTGCTGTATAAATGATGACGAAATTAGTACATATTTTTCAAAAACACATGGAACATTTTCTTCAGTAGACCTAACTCTTTGTACAACAAATATAGTTGACAGAATAGATTGGAATATAGTTGATGACTTGCACACCAGTGATCATTTCCCAATATTAATATCCTTATTACATAATAATCCTGCAAAACATGTTCATCACTACAACATTAATAAAGCAGATTGGGAGAAATATGAAATGCACACGAGAAATATCCAACCATTTGAATATTTAGAAGACCATAATGAAACTAACAAAAATTCTTGTTGACTTCATTAAAAAGGCTGCTGATCAAGTAATACCAAAGTCAAAGCCCCATCCAACAAAGCACAAAGTCCCATGGTGGTCTGATAAACTAACAGAATTAATTAATATAAAACACTCAATAGGGAGAAGACTAGATAATTTAAATAGAACGTTCAATAAAATAAATAAAACATTGCCAATATTAGAAGGAACTTTACAATAAATGATTATATTATTATTAGAAATCGATATATTAAAGCCTGTATACAACAAAATATCTGCAAAATTTAAAAGGGAAGTAATTCAAGGAAGAATAATTTCATGGAGGAAATATGTATCAGATCTCTCTAATAATACTCCCATACAAAAAATATGGGAAAAATAAATGGTACCCAAGTTAAACCACCTAGACATGCCATATTGAAAGATGGAAAAAGAATACTTGATCCAAAAGAAATAAGTAATATAATAGGAGAAAACTTAGCTAATGTAAGTAGCGATAAAAATTTAGATGAGCACTTCCGCACAAAGAAAAATAATGAACTAATAACAATAAATTTTGAAACACAAGAAGATATATATTATAATAAAAAATTTAATATGGAAGAGTTGGAATATGCTCTCTCGAACAGCAATAAATCTGCTCCTGGAGGTGACAATATTTGCTTTGAGATGATTGACCACTTAGCTCCGCTGGCAAAGTCATACTTATTACAATTTTATAATCATTTATGGCTTAGAAATTTATTTCCTGATGAATGGCGTAAAGCTATAATAATTCTTATCCCCAAACCTGGAAAGGATCCTAGCAATATTAATAATTACGGACCAATATCTCTAACAAGTTGCTTATGCAAATTACTTGAAAAGATGGTAAATGCTCGACTAACATGGCACATTCGAGAAAACAAAATTTTAACTCCCACTCAGTTTGGGTCACAGAGTAACAGGTCCACATTGGATTCTCTCTCTATCCTAGAAGACCATATAAGCAGAGGATCAGAACGAAAACAGATAACTGTGGCAGTCTTTTTTGACATAGAAAAGGCTTATGACACTACATGGAGGTATCCTATTTTAAAAGCATTACAAAAACAAACAACGTCCGTGGACATTTACCTATGTTTATCCAAAGTTTTCTAACAAATCGAAGTTTTCAGGAGAAAATTGATGATGCTTTGTCCAGAACATTCCCACTTGAAAATGGTGTTCCACAAGGAAGTGTCCTTAGTGGCACACTATTTACCTTAGCAATTAATGAAATTAATAAAAATCTGCCTACCGGAATTAAAAGCAACCTTTATATGGATGATTTTGCCATCTATTTTTAAGCATCTCGCATTAAACATGCAGAGCGTATCATTAACAAATCTAAAATAAAAATAGATGAATGGACCTCATCTGTAGGATTTAGATTGTCCATAAGTAAGACTCAAGCAGTAATATTTTATAAAGATAAAAGATGGAAGAAAGGTGAAAGATAGATTTTTGAAAATCAGAAATCAAAGTATACAAAATTGGCCGGACTGCAAAATTTTTAGGTTTAGTATTTGATATTTGAACTGGAAAGCCCACATAACATATGTGAAGTCAGAATGTAAAAAAGCATTGAATCTAATTAGAAAGTTATCAAACACTAATTGGGGAGCTGATAGACAAACCCTTACATTACTATATAAAGCAACAGTGTTGTCTATCATTGACTACGGTAGTGAAATATACGGCTCAGCTTCAAACGCAGTACTGAAAATGTTTGACGTAGTTCATAATGAAGGACTTAGAATATGTACAGGAGCTTTTAAATCATCACCAACCTCTTCTTTACAGTAGAATGTGTGAACTACCTCTCTCTCTCCATAGAGAGTTAGTAACGATGAAAAGTGCCCTAAGAATTCAGTCAAGTGATTCACCAACCAAAAAATTATTTGAACTAAGGGATGTATTTATTAACAATCATTCACCACCTTTTCCAATTAGATCAAGAAGATTGTTTGAGTCACTGAATATAAATATCCAACTACCTCCAATAGTAAAACTACCTCCTCCTTGGATTATGAATAAATAAACATTTGCACAAAATTAAAATTTCTATCAAAAAAGTATTCCTATACCCCAGAACATCAGAAACAACATACAATAGAGCACATAAGCCAAAAAGGTCCACATTATGCAATATATACAGATGGATCCCAACTCAGAATACGGATGGGATATGCTGCAGTGTCCCAGGATAAAACATGCCAGTTTCTCCGCTTCCTAATAATGCGTCAGTATTTACAGCAGAGTTATGTGCAATAACATTGGCCATAAGAATAATCAAAGAGCACTCCATTAACAATTTCGGGATATTGCGACTCTATAAATTACGCTATAGAAGCCATTAATAGTTATAATCCCAAAAATAATATTGTGCAACAGATAAAGTTTTTACTCTATAATTTATATAAAAAGGGAAAAAATATTGAAATATGTGGATCCCTGCCCATGTCGGAATAAAAGGAAACGAAGAGGCTGATAAAGGAGCCAAGGAAGCAATCCACAAGATGAGAACAAATGTAAACATCCCTATTAGTGACTATGTAGCTTATATAAAAACAATAATTGTAAATAAATGGCAAAATATATGGAACGAAGAACCTGAAAGTAATAAATTAAAACAAATAAAACCTGACATTACGAAATGGAGCTCCATATAATCAGAGAGAAAGACACACGCAAGTAATCCTGACCCCCCAGATGCTGAAGCCTTGCCGAGGATGGGGGGCTTAGGGTTCAGCAGCTGGGCCCTGATGCCTGGTGGGAACTGCTTTCTCGCTGGACCTTGGTGCCCAGCTGTTGATCCAACTAAATGAGTCAGCTCTTTTCCTTTTACTAAAACTTATCATCCTTCTGCTTCCTCCCCCATATAAGGTACAGATTTTATGTGATGACTTTTGGATTGGTTTTGGACATGATTTGGACTTACTCATTGGATTTGGTGGAGGGTGAGGATGGTTGGCATGCCACCTCACCCGTAGAACTCGAGTACCTAACGTGGTCGAGCGAGGGGAAAGTTTATATGTCAAACCCTGCTCTTAGTGTTGGGTCTGATCTCGACGGACATCATGACGCCTTAAGCACTGAGGGTGGGGTTTATATCTGGGTGGTACCCCTAGGGCAGGCCTGTATGGGATAACACTGTCTTCTAAATGTGGCTCCATGGTGGGTGGGGGGCTACCTGGACGAATAATCAATTCTACGTCTTATGGAGACATTAAAACTTTCTGTTGACGACTTGGGCAAGGATAAGGACAAGGAAAATTCTGGTAATTCCTCCATTGTGACTTTGGAGCCTTTTTCAAAGGACCTCCTTGTTACAAACATTTTATATGTGAAACCAGTCCCTTTAGACTGGAATTATGAAACAGTATTTAATGAATTTAGTAAATTTGGTAAAGTAAAAGAAGTAAGGAATAGACTTGGCAAAAATTATGGTTTTTTTTGATTCTGGGTATTTTTCATAACGAATCGGAAGCTCACAGAGCCTACAGAGAGTTCAGATTAGATTCATTGAGTGTTGGACTTATAGAAGCACAAGAGGTCCCTAGGTATCTTGAGATTTATAGACCACCTAATGAAACTAAAGATACTAGTAAAATAAGTAAAACCTCCAGATCACCAGACCCAGCTAAGTGGTTAATTATTACAACACATGGTGAGAGAGGCAACCTCTTCAAAGTGAAGAGGTTGGTAAGCCAGAAGATCGGCAATGTTGGGAGTCCTGAATTAACTCGCTTTGGGCGTAATAGTTTTTTAGTTCATACCAAGACAGATATTCAATCGATAATGCTCCTAAATTTGAAGCTTGATCCTGAGGGTATGATAAAACGAGGTAAAACCTCACTATAATTTTAGTTATGCGAAGGGTGTTATATTTAATGAAGATCTACATGAAATGGATGAGGAGGAAATTTTAGAAATGTGTCCGGATGTGGTTTGGAAGGTTTTTAAAGTGCCCCGCTCATCGATGCTTATTTTGACATTTAAAAGTTCTTCTCTGCCATCTGAAATTATTATTGATAGTGAAATGATGAAAGTTCGTCCTTGTAGACCGAGAGTGCTCCAGTGCTTTAAATGTTTTGGTTTTGGACACTCCTCTAACATTTGCACCAGAAATAAATCTGAAATCTTGTGGCCAGCCTGAGCACGAGGAACTGTTCTGGACCAGTAATATGCGTAAACTGTAAGGGTGAACATCGAGCCCGTGATAAGAAATGTAGTGCATTCAAGAAAGAAAAAAGATGCATTACTAAAATCTCTTGACGAACACATCAGTGTGGACAGGCCAAGAAGCTGTTGGGCAGGAAAACTTATTCGGATGCCTTGAAGGCACAACAATTGAATACTGCCTCTTCTGGTGCCCCTTCTGGTGGGGCTCCCCGGTGCCCCGCTGGTGGGGTTTTCCACACCCCCTCTAGTGGGGTACCCCGTGCCCCCCCTGTTGGGGCCTCCCATGCCCCCCCTGGTGGGGCCTCCCTGCCCTGGTGGGGCCTCCCTCCCATGCCCCCCTGGTGGGGCCTCCCATGCCCCCCCTGGTGGGGCTTTCCCATGCCCCTCCTGGTGGGGCTTCCCATGCCCCCCCTGTTGGGGTTTTTCATGTTGCAGAGACTCTGGTCAAGCCAGGGGACCCTGTTGTTTCAAGGGTTCAAGCCAGGTCTCAGTTTGTTGACGACTTTTTCTACTGTCCAGGGACATTGCCTGCCTGACATTGAGCCACCCTCACTTGATCCTGTCATTACAGTGCACCGTGGAGATGACGGTGAGGAGATAGAGGCCCTCTTTATTCGTCAGAAGAGGGCCCTTTCTCCCTCTTCGCCTCATTCACGGTCACTCAGCAATCGTAGAAAAAACAAAAGTAAAATTGAAAGGGCAAGTGAAAGCCATCTTCTAAAAGATCTGTAACACCTAGATCTAGGTCAAATAGTACTGGTAAAAGTGATAAGACTCTCTCACCAGGACACAGATTCCTAAATTAGTAGGGAATTTTAAGATCCCTTCCTCTAAATAATGGCTCTCATGCAGTGGAACATCCGTGGCTTTATACCAAATAGAGAGCAAGTTCGGGTTCTGTTTAGGGATCATGATCTATCTGCAATGTGTCTTCAGGAGACAAAGTTGGGAGAGAACACTCCCAACTTGGGTTTTAATTATTCATTCTTAGGTCTCCACCCCTGATAGGTGTACGTGCTCAGGGAGGCACAGGCATCATAATCCGCAAGTCTGTTAATCATAGGGTTGTTCAATTGAACACTGTGTTGCAGGCTTGTACAGTTCAAATTTTCAATTATTAATGGATCACTATTTGTTCTTTATACTTAGATCCATCATTAGAAAGTAGATTGCAGGATGCGCAGGGTAATCCTTGTCAGCTAGAATTAAACGATCTACAGACATTGATAGACCAGCTTCCTAAACCCTTCATTTTGATGGGGGATTTTAATGCCAAGCACACCCTCTGGGGAGAGCCAAACTGCGACCGGTGGGGTTTAATAATAGAACAGCTGCTTGACTTAAATGACATCACTTTAATGAATGAAATAGGTTCCCCTAACAAGACATGATGGTTTTCATAATACTGACTCAACCATTGACCTCACTATCTGCTCTTCGTCCTTGAGGTTAGATTACCAGTGGGTAGTAGACCAGAATGATCATGGCAGTGATCATTGGCCCATTCACTTAAACTCTATGAAAAATATTCCATCTCCATGTTACCAAATGTGGTGAAGGTAGGGGAGGCTGACTGGGGATTATTCAAAAAATCTACTGAAGTTGATCAAGATATAAAAGATTTTCAGAGCCCAACATCCGCTTATGAGTATTTAATCAGTATATTGCGGTGTGGTGCCATGCTGTCTATTCCTCGAACTTCTGGTAAGCCTCGTCTGTCCTCTAGTACCTTGGTGGTGTGATGCATGCGCCTTGAGCCGAAAGATAACAAGAACTTTCTACAAGAGATATCGTAGATATCCTTGCTTGGTAAATAAAATTATTCTATAAAAGAGCTCTGGCTAAGTAAAAGAAAACAATTAAGCAGGCAAAGAGGGAATCGTTTATCAGATATATAAGTGAATTAAAATATGATTCCCTATGTCGTTTGTTTGAAACAGAATCCGAAAGCTGCAAGGGAAATTTTCTCCACATCCCTTGCCTATATTGAAAATTGATGGCTTCCTCATATCTGATTCTGGAGAAGTTGCAGAAACCTTTTGTAGGCCATTTCTCTAATACATCTAGTGCCCTACATTACTCTCCTGCATTCAGGAATATTAGGGACTGTACCACAGTTGTTCCTGCTGTTAGTTTAAATCCCCCCAGATGCTGAAGCCTTGCCGAGGATGGGGGGCTTAGGGTTCAGCAGCTGGGCCCTGATGCCTGGGGGTGGGAAAACTACTTTCTCGCTGGGCCTTGGTGCCCAGCTGTTGATCCAGCTAAATAAGTCAGCCCTTTTCCTTTTACTAAAACTTTTCTTCCTTCTGCTTCCTCCCTCTATAAGGCACAGTTTTTATGTTGATGACTTGGATTGGTTTTGGACATGATTTGGACTTGTTCATTGGATTTGATGGAGGGTGAGGACGGTTGCATGCCACCTCACCCGTAGAACTCGAGTACCTAACGTGGTCGAGCGAGGGGAAAGTTTAGATGTCAAACCCTTCTCTTAGTGCTGGGTCTGATCTCGACGGACATCATGACGCCTTAAGACTGAGGGTGGGGTGTATATCTGGGTGGTACCCCTAGGGCAGCCCTGTATGGGATAACACTGTCCTCTAAATGTGGCTCCATGGTGGGTGGGGGACTACCTGGACGAATCATCAATTCTACGTCTTATGGACACACTAAAACCTTCTGTTGACGACTTGGGCAAGGATAAGGACAAGGAAAATTTTGGTAATTCTTGCCATTGTGACTTTGGAGCCTTTTTCTAATGAGCTCCTTGTTACAAACATTTTGTATGTAAAACCAGTCCCTTTAGACTGGAATTATGAAACCTTATTCATGAATTTTGTAAATTTGGGAACGTAAAAGAATTACGGAATAGACTTGGAAAAAATTACGGTTGTTTGAATTTTGGATATTTTTTTCAACAATGAATCGGAAGCTCACAGAGCCTACAGAGAGTTTAGGTCAGACTCTATGAGTGTTGGACTTGTAGAGGCAGAAGAGGTCCCTAGGTATCTTGAGATATATAGACCACCAACTGAAACTAAAGATTCGAATAAAATAAGTAAAACCCCCAGATTACCAGAACCCAGCTAAGTGGTTGATTATTTCAACACATGGTGAGAGAGGCAACCTCTTCAAGGTGAAAAGGTTGGTAAGCCAGAAGATCGGCAATGTTGGGAGCCCAGAAGTAACTCGCTTTGGGCGTAATAGTTTTTTAGTTCATGCCAAGACCAATGTTCAATCAGTAATGCTCCTAAATTTGAAGCTTGATCCTGAGGGTGTGATAAAAGAGGTAAAACCTCACTATAATTTTAGTTATGCGAAGGGTGTTATATTTAATGAAGATTTACATGAAATGGACGAAGAGGAAATTTTGGAGATGTGTCCAGACGTGGTTTGGAAGGTTTTCAAGGTGCCCCGCTCGTCTATGATTATTTTAACATTTGTAAGTCCTTTTTTGCCATCTGAAATTGTTCTTGACAATGAAATTATGAAAGTTCGTCCTTATAGACCGAGAGTGCTCCAGTGTTTTAAATGTTTTGGCTTTGGACACTCCTCAAATGTTTGCACCAGAAATAAACTTTGTGAATTGTGTGGCAAGCCTGAGCACGAGGAATGTTCTGAACCGGTAATTTGTGTGAACTGTAAGGGTGAACATCGAGCCCGAGATAAGAAATGCAGTGAATTTAAAAAAGAACAGGAGGCATTACTTAAATCTATTGCTGAACACATCAGTGTGGGACAGGCCAAGAAGCTATTGGGAAGGAAAACTTATTCAGATGCCTTGAAGGCACAACAGCTGGATATTGCTACTTCTGGTGCCCATTCAGGTGGTGCTCCCCGGGGGTCCCCTAATGGGGTTTCCCATGCCCCCTCTGGTGGGGCTCCCCGTGCCCCCCCTGGTGGGGTTTCCCAAGCCCCCTCTGGTGGGGCTCCCCACGGCCCTCCTAGTGGGGCTTCTCATGTTGTAGAGAGACTGGTCAAGCCAGGGGACCCTGTTGGTTCAAGGGTTCAAGCCAGATCTCAAACTGTTGACGACTTCTCTCTGACAGGGACATTGCCTGACATTGAGCCCTCACCTGATCCTGTCATTACAGTGCACCGTGGAGATGACGGTGAGGAGATAGAGGCCGTCTTTATTCGTCAGAAGAGGGCCCTTTCTCCCTCTTCGCCTCATTCTCGGTCAGTCGGCCATCATAGGAAAAATAAAAGCAAAACTGGAAGGGCAAGTGAAGGCCCATCATCTAAAAGATCTATATCACCCAGATCTAGATCAAGTAGTTCTGGTAAAACTGATAAGATCTCTCTCACCAGGACTCAGATTCCTAAATTGGTAGAAAATTTTAAGATCCCATCTTCTAAATAATGGCTCTCATGCAATGGAACATCCGTGGCTTTATACCAAATAGAGAGCAAGTTCGGGTTCTGTTTAAGGAACATAATCTATCTGCGATGTGTCTACAAGAGACAAAGTTGGGAGAGGCACACTCCCAAACGGGGGTGGGTTTTAATTATTCATTTCATAGGTCTCCACCCCTGATAGGTGTGTACGTGCTCAGGGAGGCACAGGCATCATAGTCCGTAAGTCTGTTAATCACAGAGTTGTTCAATTGAACACTGTGTTGCAGGCTTGTGCAGTTCCAAATTTTCAACTATAAATGGATCACAATTTGTTCTCTCTACCTTGATCCATCATTGGAAAATAGATTGCAGGATGCGCAGGGTAATCCTCGTCAGCTAGAATTAACCGATCTACAGACGTTAATAGACCAGCTTCCTAAACCTTTCATTCTGATGGGGGATTTTAATGCCAAGCACACCCTCTGGGGAGAGCCAAACTGCGACCGGTGGGGTTTAATAATAGAACAGCTGCTTGACTTAAATGACATCACTTTAATGAATGATGGTTCCCCTACAAAGACATGATGTTTTTCAAAATAATAATTCTGATTCAGCCATTGACCTCACTATCTGCTCTTCGTCTTTGAGGTTAGATTTCCAGTGGGTAGTAGACCAGAATGATCATGGCAGTGATCATTGGCCCATTCACTTAAAGTTTATGAAAAATATTCCATCTCCATGTTTACCAAAATGGAAGGTAGGGGAGGCTGACTGGGGATTATTCAAAAAATCTACTGAAGTTGATAAAGAGATAACTGATTTTCAGAGCCCAACATCTGCTTATGAGTATTTAATCAATATATTGCTGTGTGGTGCCATGCTGTCTATTCCTCGAACTTCTGGTTAAACCCTCGTCGTCCTCTAGTACCTTGGTGGAGCGATTCATGTGCCTTGAGCCGAAAGATAACAAGAACTTGCTACAAGAGATATCGTAGATATCCTTGCTTGGTCAATAAAATTATCTATAAAAGAGCTCTTGCTAAGCAAAAGAAACATTTAAGCAGGCAAAGAGGGAATCGTTTATCAGATATATAAGTGAGTTAAAATATGATTCCCCTATGTCATTAGTCTGGAACAGAATCCGAAAGCTGCAAGGGAAATTTTCTCCACCTCCCTTGCCTGTATTGAAAATTGATGGCTTACTCATATCTGATTCTGGAGAAGTTGCAGAAACCTTTGGTAGGCATTTCTCCAATATATCTAGTGCCCTACATTACTCTACTGCATTCAGGAATATTAGGGACGGTACCACGGTTGTTCCTGCTGTTAGTTCAAATTCAGAGTCATATAATCTTCCTTTCACCATGAAAGAATTAGATCAAGCAATCTCGTTATCTTCCCCAACATCTCCTGGAGAAGATGATATACTGTACTCAATGATTTTTTTAATTTGCCTAGCAAGTTACAAAACAATTTCTTTTAGACATTTTAAACAGTTTTTATCTTTCAGGAACTTCACCAGTGTCTTGGAAGATATCGATTATTGTACCTGTTTTAAAACCTTTTAAAGATTCCTTCCTTCCTAAGAACTATAGGCCAATTGCTCTAACAAGTTGTGTTAGCAAGATTATGAGAGGATGGTCAATGCTCGATTTCTTGTGTGGTATTTGGATTCAAAGAATCTTTTATCTAATCGCAGTTTTGGCTTTAGGAATAAATAGAAGTACTTCTGACCCTTTGATGTTCCTTACTCTCGGGAGATCAGAATGCTTTTGCTGTGCAAAACCAGACTGTTGCAGTGTTTTTTGACTTAGAAAAAGCCTACGACACTACCTGGCGAGGGGGTATCCTTATGCAACTTGTAGAGTGGGGTGTTGTGGGTAATTTGTTTCTATTTGTCTGAAGGATTTTTTTGTCAGAACGTTACCTGAAAGTAAGAGTGGGCTCTTACATTTCCTCTGCTTACCCTCAAGAAGAAGGGTTACCTCAGGGAAGCGTCCTTAGTCCAACACTCTTTAATGTAGCTGTCAACGGTCTACTAGAACAAGTTCCTGTCGGGGTGCATGGTCTGGCCTTTGCTGATGATTATGCAATAATCTGTAGCAAGTCTACAGCTGTCGAAGCTTGTCAAAAGATCCAGACTGCTATTAATGCTTCAACATTATGGGCCAGTGCTAAAGGTTTCAAATTTTCACCAGAAAAAACCAAAGCTATACGATTTTGCCGATTAAGAAGAGTGGAAGAGATTCCTACGCTGTTTTTAAATGATTCGATTTTTACCTTATGAAGATAGCAATTAAGTATCTAGGTATTACATTTGATAAGAAAATTAACTTTTGCTCAACATGTTAATGAAGTTGTATGTAACGTGAAGCTTCGTCTTAATATTCTAAAAGTTGTTTCTAATTTTAATTGGGGGGCAGATCGAATCACCCTTTTGAGGATTGTACCAGATTTTATGCCTAAGCAAAATTGATTAGGTTGTCAAATTTATGGTGTGCATGCAAGACACTGCTAGAAAGTTAGATGTTGTTCCATAATTTGGCTTTACGTATTTGTACGGGAGCCTATAGAACTTCTCCAGTAGAGAGCCTATATGTTGAGTCGGGTTTCCCCCACTATTTATCCGTAGGAAGGAATTAGGCTTGAGAGTCATATCAAGAGTACTTACATCAAAGCTGAACCCTAATTATAAGTATGTTAGAGAACCAACTGATAGAGTCCCCAAATAGACCTAGACTGCAAGCCGCTTAGGTTCAGACTAATAAGCTCTGCTAGGGAGGTGGATTACGACCCCTGCGTATCTGAAATTTCGCCCTCAAAATTTCCTCCTTGGAATAGGCCACTCTTAGAAATCTGCCCCAATTAGGGACAGCAGGAGTATCAGCTCTGGTGATCAGTTGAGGGCAAGTTTTTTAGACCATGCTTTTGAACATGGTGATTCTCAACATATATATACTGATGGTTCGAAGGGTTCTGATGGTGTTGGTTGCTCTGTAGTGACTAGTGGAAATATTATTAAAAAAGCTTCCATCTAATTTTTCTGTTTTTTACAGCTGACTCTGGCAGTTTTGACTGCTCTTAAGTATATTTTTTTATAGTTCTTATACTAACAATGTTTTTACTATTTTTACCGACTCTTTAAGTGTTTTATCTTCTCTTAAAAGCCTAGTCTCTTGCAACCCTTTAGTGCAAGAAGTACAAGATTGGTTTTATCTTTTAATTAATAGAAGAGGTTTTTCTGTTAGGTTTTGTTGGGCTCCGTCCCATGTTGGAATTGTTGGGAATGAGCGAGCCGACGCTGCTGCTAAGCTGCAACTAGGCTTAGCACATTTCCAACATGGGCGTCCCTGTTTCCGATTTTAAAACTGCCATTCGATTTTATTGTAGAGACCAGTGGCAGGCCCACTGGTCTACTTTAGATAATAATCTTAAATAAAGTCGTTTAGGCCTTCTGTTCATCCTTGCCTCATAGCCGGATGGATAGAAGGTCTGAGATAGTTTTAGCTAGATTACGCATTGGCCACACTAAATATACTCACGGGTATCTAATGATGATGGAGCGGATAGCAGGTTCCTCGCTGTTCCACTTGTCATGTGGATTTGACTGTGGTGCATATTTTGGTGGAAGGTGCTCATTTTGAAACAAACGTAGAGCTTGTTTGCTGGCAAATAAGTCTCTTGGCGATATTTTAGGTGAAGGTGCTCAGGCAGAGCAAATTTATGACATTTTAAAAAATATTGGTCTTTTTTATGAATTTTAATTTTTCTCTTAATTGTTTTAGGCTTCTTGTTTGGTTTTTATGAATGAATGATTTGTATGTTAATCGGTTGTGTGTATGTTTGTTTGTACGACAGTGACTTTTATTCTTAAAGATATATATGCGCTGAATGGCCCCTCGGCTCCGGCGCTGGCTATGTGCCAAAAATTTTATAATCTAATCTAATCTGTTAGTTTAAACATTCAGAGTCGTATAATCTTCCTTTCACCATGAAAGAATTAGATCATGCAATCTCGTTATCTTCCCCAACATCTCCTGGGTAAGATGATATACTGTACTCAATGATTTTTAATTTGCCTAGAAGTACAAAACAATTTCTTTTAGACATTTTAAACAGTTTTGGCTTTCAGGAACTTCACCAAGTCTTTGAAGATATCGAATTATTGTACCTGTTTTAAAACCTTTTAAAGATTCCTTCCTTCCTAAGAACTATAGGCCAATTGCTCTAACTAGTTGTGTTAGCAAGATTTATGAGAGGATGGTCAATGCTCGACTTGTGTGGTATTTGGATTCAAAGAATCTTTTATCTAATCGGCAGTTTGGCTTTAGGAAAAATAAAAGTACTTCTGACCCTTTGATGTTCCTTACACGGGAGATACAGAATGCTTTTGCTGTGCAAAACCAGACTGTTGCAGTGTTCTTTGACTTAGAAAAAAGCCTACGACACTACTTGGCGAGGGGGTATCCTTTTGCAACTTGTAGAGTGGGGTGTTGTGGGTAATTTGTTCTATTGTCTGAAAGATTTTTTGTCAGAACGTTACCTGAAAGTAAGAGTGGGCTCTTACATTTCTTCTGCTTACCCTCAGGAAGAAGGGTTACCTCAGGGAAGCGTCCTTAGTCCAACACTCTTTAATGTAGCTGTCAACGGTCTACTAGAACAAGTTCCTGTCGGGGTGCATGGTCTGGCCTTTGCTGATGATTTTGCAATAATCTGTATTAAGTCCACAGCTGTTGAAGCTTGTCAAATGATCCAGACTGCTATTAATGCTTCAACATCATGGGCCAGTGCTAAAGGGTTCAAATTTTCACCAGAAAAAACCAAAAGCTATATGATTTTGTCGATTAAGAAGAGTGGAAGAGATCCCTACGCTGTTTTTAAACGATTCGATTTTACCTTATGAAGATAGCATTAAGTATCTAGGTGTTACATTTGATAAAAAATTAACTTTTACTCAACATGTTAATGAAGATGTATGTAACGTGATGCTTCGTCTTAATATTCTTAAAGTTGTGTCTAATTTTAATTGGGGGGCAGACCGAATCACCCTTTTGAGGATGTACCAGGTTTTATGCCTAGGCAAGTTGATTATGGTTGTCAAGTTCATGGTTGTGCGTTGCAAGACAACACTGCAAAAATTAGATGTTGTCCCATAATATGGCTTTACGTATTTGTACGGGAGCCTATAGAACTTCACCAGTAGAAAGCCTATATATTGAGTCTGGTTTTCCCCCTCTATTTATCCGTAGGGAGGAATTAGGCTTGAGAGTCATATCAAGAATACTTACGTCAAAGCTAAACCCTAACTATAAGTTCGTTAGAGAACCAACTGACAGAGCCCCAAATAGACCGAGACTGCCAAAGCCGCTTGAGGTCCGACTAGCAAGTTCTGCCAGGGAGGTGGGATTACTTCCCCCTGCAGTAGCTGAAATTTCGCCCTCAAAGTTTCCTCCTTGGAATATACCATGCCTAGAAATCTGCCCAATTAGGGACAGCAGGAGCAACAGTTCTGGTGATCAGTTGAGGGCAAGTTTCTTGGACCATGCTTCCGAACATGGTGATTCTCATCATATATATACTGATGGCTCGAAGGGTTCTGATGGTGTTGGTTGCTCTGTAGTGACTAGTGGTAATATCATTAAAAAGAAGCTTCCTTCTAATTCTTCTGTTTTTACAGCTGAACTGCTGGCAGTTTTGACTGCTCTTAAATATATTTTTTTATAATTAAACTAACAAGGTTTTTACCATTTTTTTTTTACCGACTCTTTGAGTGTTTTATCTTCTCTAAAAAGCCTAGTCTCTTGCCACCTTTAGTGCAAGAAGTACAAGATTGGTTTTATCTTTTAATTAATAGAAAGGGATTTTCTGTTAGGTTTTGTTGGGCTCCGTCCCATGTTGGAATTGTTGGGAATGAGCGAGCCGATGCTGTTGCTAAGTCTGCAATTAGGCTTAGGCACATTTACAACATGGGCTTCCCTGTATCTGATTTTGAAAGTACCACTCGATTTTATTGTAGAGACCAGTGCCAGGCCCACTGGTCTACTTTAGATAATAATCTTAAATTGAAATCGATTAGGCCTTCTGTTCATCCTTGGCCTAATGACGAGTGGAGCGGATAGGCAGGTTCCTCGCTGTTCCACTTGTCATGTGGATTTGACTGTGGTGCATATTTTGGTGGAGTGCCCTCATTTTGAAATCAAAACGTAGAGCTTGTTTGCTGGCAAATAAGTCTCTCGGCGATATTTTAGGTGAAGGTGCTCAGGCAGAGCAAATTATGACATTTTTAAAAAATATTGGTCTTTTTTATGAATTGTAATTTTTCTCTTAATTGTTTTAGGTTTCTTGTTTGGTTTTTATGAATGAATGATTTGTATGTTAGATCGGTTGTGTGTATGTTTGTTTGTACGACAGTGACTTTTATTCTTAAAGATATATATGCGCTGAATGGCCCCTCGGCTCCGGCGCTTGGCTATGTGCCAAAAATTTTATAATCTAATCTAATCTAAGTAATCTTGACACGTTTACGTATAGGCCACACTCGTCAGACACATGGGCACTTATTGAGCAGCCTACGTGACCCTGCTCCAGAGGCTCAGAGTGCAAGGTATGATAACTGTCAGACATATATTGTGTCATTGTCCAAAGTATGACCAGCAGAGACTGTCAACTTTTGGAAGTAAAACAATAAAAGATATTTTGTCAGAATCTTTCACATTTTCAGTCGTTCCGATTATGACGTTTCTAAGAAACTCTGATTTAATTGATAAAATATAAAAATAAGTATATATACAAAAACCTCAGAGCAATTAATGAATTTTAGATCAAATTTTTAAGTTTCTTGACTATTTGTTAATTTTAATAACATTTTTAGTATGTATGGAAATGTGAGTAAATGTATTTATTGCCTTTTTGTATTCTAGTATGAAAGCCTATGCCTCTGTGCATTTTTTTTACCTAATTTTAATTTATTAAGTATTATACTATATGACCTATTTGGTCCCAGTTCCTGGCCTTTGGCCTAGACCTGGCATTTTATCAAATCCTTTGGGCCAGCCCTATGAGAGCTTAAAAATCAGCTCGGTGGTCTGGTTAAACTATTCTTATAATAATAATGTATTCCAATTACAGATCTTGAGAGGGTTCATCTTGTTCATTCTCAGAGTTAGTGTCTTTTATCATCTCCCTAATTGATTCCCTCATCTCCATATTACTTCTACGGGCAGCTACCACCACTTTTGTTATCATTGC
Organism: Macrobrachium nipponense; assembly: GCF_015104395.2. Lineage (NCBI taxonomy): Eukaryota > Metazoa > Arthropoda > Malacostraca > Decapoda > Palaemonidae > Macrobrachium > Macrobrachium nipponense. The sequence continues at coordinate 1,260,415 of NC_061094.1, forward strand.
TGGTGTTTCGGAACTATTTTCTTGATACACTTTTGTGAGTAATTCTTTGATTTTTTTAATTTTGCTGATATCTCTCTTGGCAATCCTGTCTTTGTATGAAAGTTTTCACAGGTGATAGAGGTGATACCTGTCTCTTAGCCTGAGTAGTCCAAGACACCCTTAAAGCTTGAGTTACCATCCACAAATGTTGGCTTGTACCCGAGTGATGTAATCTCTTGCTCTAGCTTGTTAATTTCCAGTTTTAGCTTAGTATTCTCCTCAGTTATTTTTTCGTTCATGTATGTCAGTTAGTGCTTAAACCCCTCTCATGTCCAACTGACGTAATAGTTACGTAAAAATACTCTATCCCCTATCTATCCAACTGACGTAGCGGTACGTAAAATTTACCAAAATTTTTCGTACGTGTGGTAGGGGTGGGGCATTTTTTTTTTATTTTCGGACAGTAGCGATTTCCATAGGCTAGATCATACCTTGGACCGTGTATCTCGGGTATCAATACGCCAGCAAAGTAGTTTCTGTACTGCGCATGCTCAAATCCCTGGCGTAGTAAAATTCTCACAATGAAATCAGCTGATCGCACCTACAATTCCCTCTGTGACCCCAAAGCCATTTTTCTTAACTCTCCCTTTATTCTTCAACTTTTCCTCTACATTTTCGTATATTTACAAAGTAATTTCTATGAAAAATAACCGAGATAGGGCTCTTCAAAAAATTTTTATTCTAGCAACAAATGTTGACAACGGTAAAATTTATTTTTGTTTCGATCAATTTATAACCTCAAAATGAAACTGTTGCCGTATCCAAAGCCATTTTTCTTGCCTTCCCTTTATTCTTCAACGTTTCCTCTACATTTTCGTATATTTACAAAGGAATTTCAATGAAAAATAACCGAGATAGGGCTCTTCCAAAAAAAAAAAAATTTCTAGCGATAATTCTCACTGTGCGCCGGGCACAGCGCTATGTTTCTTATCCTCTTTTCTATCAATTTTTTCACCGGATGGACTTATTCGTTTTCCTTTAGGGAATTTTATTGGCTTTCTCATTAAAAATAATTCATTCGCCTGACTTTCAAAGTTTTTGGGTTAGGAACGAAAATATAAAAAAAGTAAAGATTTTTTTGTTTTTTTATTAAATAACTCACATTTTTTCGTATTTAGAGGGCTGGGACTCTTATTCTTTCTATAATCCATAAAATACTAACATTTAGAAAAAAAGGACAGCAAAATGAACGTTGTTGGCATAAAATTTATATTTTTGCTGAATTTTCAAAATAATAATTTTTTCGCACTGTCGAGCGCTCACAGACACCTCGGATATCTGGGGACACAGTGCTCAAAACTAAGCGGATATGAAAGAGTTAATCTCCTGTTTTGTTTTCATCTGTTCTTGGGTTCTTCAATGGTGCTTTTTCCTTTACTGAGACCACTTTATCTAGTATTTCACTCTGCTCTACCAGCCATTCACTTAAGATTTGGATGGTTGCTTTGAGACTTTTTCTCGTTTCCTGCCTCCAGATAATCATTAAGCTTGTTATTTAATGCCATCAAGGAAGTGACCTCTGTTCCTGGTCTGGGTGTTGTAGCTTCTGTGGTAGTCCATGCCCTAGGTAGGGGTGGGAAATTTTCCTTACACACTGGGCTGTTGGAGGCCCTGAGATGCCTCCCTGTTCTTCCCTGCTAGTTGCTGCACTATGGGCTTCAGAGGCTTGAGCACTTTAGGGTGCTTAGTGCATTGGCTAGAGTTTGCATTGTGACTGGCTCCTTAGTTGTGACATAACAGTGTAATCTCATTCCCAGCATTGATAAGAGCTCGGCATGTGGCTGACCCATGGTTATGGGCACAAAATCTGCATCTAGCAGGCAAGACTCTTGAGATTATCCCTACCATGATTCCACCTAGAGCACTTTCCATACAAAAGTCTTTGCACATATTCTCTGATCCTTAGAGGATGGGAATAGATTAGAATTATCAGATCATCAGGGAGTCTCCCTTCCACCACCCTATTATTTCACTACTTGTTCTACTCCACTTATTCCATGAAAGACCACTGATAGCAGGACATGCTTCTTGTACTCGTTGCAGTGTCATGTAGCTTAGATTAACATCTAGAATGATAACTTTATTAGTCTTTCTTTACATTCAGGTTGATATAGCACTACTTTATGTCCTCTTGTTGTTAGCATTTGTAAAGTTTCTTTTGCACTTATTAAAACTATGAGGCCATTTTTCCCTGGGCAAGCTTTAATTGAGGGCCCCTAATTATACACTTCAGATATCCACTTTTCCTTATCTTTTTTATTTCCAGTGTAGCCTCATGGGAAGTAGAGTGGAGTTGAATTTAGTGATGTTAAGTTGTCTTCATTTGCTATTGGATTGCTCTTTGAACTATTAATTGAATAATTTCCTTTTTCACTATTCTCTATAATACAGATATTTGTTAGTTTCACCATTTCTAATCTCGTTAATTTTCTTATTTTCTTCTTCTGTGTCTTGGTTTCATAGTCTTCATAATTATAATTTCTGATTTCACGGTCATTCGTACTTTCGTCCAAAATTTCATGAGATGGGTTTGATTGCTTTGAGGGATCTCCCATGGTTGTAGTGGGCAGCACGTGAAGATCCTTCACGTGAGGTCGGCTGTCAAATTAAGAGAGAGTGAAGGGGTGGGTGGTATGAGAGCTTTGGCAGGTAGGGAGGAAAGTTTGTAGGGGAGAGGATGTCTTGGACTAAAGCCCCATTAACACATTCACCTATCAAGTCACACATGCCCACGCGCGAACGGAAATTGGTAGTTGGAAACCGCTTACGCAAGTACTACAAAAGTATCCCGAAATGCGTATTTATGATTATGTGCTTTCGGGGCGGAGTTGGGAGGTCGCTACGAACCATCCCAGCATGCGTGGGGAGCTGCTATTGCTTCGACCTGTTCAAAAGATACGTGCCTGCTCACGCCATCTGTCATTTTGCGTTGTTCCAGACGCTCAGCATGGTGCATCTGAGGCGTGGTTGGCATGCCTTCGGGGCAATAACGTGTGGTCCCCCGCTGTGGTTGCGATCCCACCAAGCACAGCGTGGGTCCCCACATGGCTCGGGAACATACGGAACAATAGCGCTGCTCCCCTGAGACTTATTTACGATGACTCCCGCTGAGTCAGGTGTATGAAACGCCATGTGGTGGGTATGTGGCATCAGTTCTTCTACGAGACAGTCAGCAGCTTCATCAGCGACTTCGTCAGTAGACTACACGATACTGAAAGAAATCACAAAGAGACAGCAAAAGGTGCCAGGAGCTGACACGGCCTCTACAAAGAGACCACTTGCTACAGGAACCCCTACAGGCACCATGGAGGAGGAGGATGTGGTGATACACATTGAAGAGGCTGACGAGGTGGCATGGACATGGCCAGTGACAGCAGCTTCCCCGAAAATTTGTAGTTCTATTTGTATATATTGTTTTTTTTGTGTGTGAATGGATTAATGTATAAGTATGAATGTAAACAGACATATTATATATATATATATATATATATTATATATATATATATATATATATATATATATATTATTTAGTTTGTGTCAATAAACATATAAATAAAAAATAATTTTTATTCAATAAATTAAAACCCATCAAAGTAACAAAATGAAATAAGAATAATAACACAAGTAAGACATATGCAAACAACTATATTGTTGAAAGTAACTTATATTTAAGGAAAATGAAGAAAAATGAATATGCAAAATAACTTATAATAATTAAACAATAACAGTTATACAATGAACTAAAACAAATATCAGTACCAAAATGAACTGAGAATAATAACAAATAAGACAAATGCAAAATAAGATATAATTTCTTCGGTTTTACGTCTGAAATGAAGTTGTTCTCTGAATCTGAATAAAAAATTAAGTTATTACCTTCACTGTTTGCTTTGTCTGTTGTTTAGTGAGTGACTGGCTCTCTCTCTCTCTCATCTCTTTCTCTCTCTCTCTCTCTCTCTCTCTCTCGCTCTCTCTCTCTCTCTCTCTCTCTCTCTCTCTCTCTCTATTTTCCTTATCTCGTACAGTGTTTCTCTATCCATTTGTCTCCCCCCTTGTGACCAGGAACTTTGCTGTAGTGGGGGGGCTTGCGTGGTGCAATGAAGAATTGAGCAATGGTGGTGGGGTGATTTATTCACCCGGGTAGGTACTGCCATGCCACTAAGGTCAATTCAGAGCATCCTGATTAATCCTGGTACTCTGTATCACCTCCTCCTATTTTCACAATTACTCTCCTTCCTAATCTGTCCGGATGGATTTTGTTGATGACCTTAGCATGAATTTGGACATGCTCTTACTGTTCTCTGGAGTTGAAGGAGGGTGGAGTGGGACGGCATGCCTCTCCACCCGTAGAACTGGAGTACCCAACGTGGTTGAGCGAGGGGAAACTTTTTATGTCAACCCTGCATTTGGTGCTGGGTCTGATCTCGATGGACTGATGACCCTCAAGGTACTGGATGTGGGGTGTATATCTAGGTTGTACCCCTAGGGTACCCAGTAAGGGAATTGCATCCTCTAAATGTGGCTCCATGGTGGGAATGGGGAAAACCTTGACGAATTTGCTATATATCATTCTATGAGGAACTTAAAACAAAACCCAAAATCCTGATGACCATTGCACGGAACCAGGCATGGAAGGACTATTCAGTCCAGTGTGGTTACACTGGCACCATATACTCCCCATCAAGGGAAAAGAAATTTTGTTGGAAGAAAATCATTAGAAAAATCTGGAGGATGTGTCCCTAATGAGTTTGATAAATATCTAACAATTACATTTGAGGATAAAGTTATGAATATTATTGAAGTACATAGGAATATTGTAAAATGCTGTGGGAGGGAACTTAAGATATTGCCACATGGTAGAAATAAGCTTTTGGTAGAGACTAGATCAGTAGAAGAAAGTGAGAAATTGAAATCTCTGAGTTTACTGGGAGGAGTTCAGAGTGAATGTAAACCACATGATACCTTCAATCATACCAAAGGAATTATATATGCTCCTCACCTTATGATTCATCCTGAAGAGGAACTAGAAGATGAACTTAAAGATCAGGGGGTATTGAAGGTGGAAAGACTGAAAAAGAAATAAACGGGGGCATGGTGTAATATGCCACAGTTATTATTAACCTTTAATTCTTCTAAGTTACCAAATTTTATTAAAGCAGCTTGGTACAGATATAAAGTGAAACAGTACGTGCCGAGACCCAGGAGGTGTTTTTACTGTCAGGAATATGGCATATTATTGGGTCCTTGTAGATCCAAGTTGCAAGGAAACCCTGCAATTTGTATAAATTGTGGAGAAGTTGAGCATGGTGATTGCCATGCTGAACCAGAATGCATTCATTGTGGGGAAGCACACCAGTCATCCTCGAACTCATGTGATGTTTTCCTTTTTGAGAAAAGAAGTACAATATACTAGAGTCCTTGAGAAAGTTACTTTTGCAGAAGCCATAAGAATAGTACTGAACAAATATATAAGTCCAGGAGTATCTTTTGCAAGTGTTGCTGCAAATAGACAACAATTGAGAAGGAGGAAAGTTAATTCGAATACTGCTTCAAATTCATTTAGAACAGGTGGAAAAACTCAAAAATCCCATGTAACAGAAAGTAGCAGCAAAAACAACTTGGGTAAAGCTCAAATTAAAATGTCTACGACTTCAATAGCATCAGCTTTGGCTGGTGCACCGGCCTCTTTGGAGGCAGCATCAGCTTTGGCTGGTGCACTGGCCTCTTCGGAGGCAGCATCAGCTTGGCTGGTGCACCGGCCTCTTCAGGAGGCAGCATCAGCTTTGGCTGGAGCACTGGCCTTTTCGGAGGCAGCATCAGCTTTGTCTGGTGCACCGGCCTCTTTGGAGGGCAGCATCAGCTTTGGCTGGGGCACCGCCTCTTTGGAGGCAGCTTCAGCCTTGGCTGATGCATCAACCTCTTTGGAGGCAGCATCAGCTTTGGCTGGTGCATCAGTTTCTTTAGAGGCAGCATCAGTTTTGACTGGTGCAAGTAATTTGGAATTTACGTCTGTCCTTGCTGATGTGCATGCCTCATTTGGGGAGTCGCCCTCCTTAGCTGATGCAATGGCTTCTTGGGAGCCTGGAACACCAGCTATGGAGGCAGCCAGCCAGAACCAGAAGTTGCTTCCTGTATGCATGGTAGCAATGCCAGTCCCAAAAAGAAGGAGGCTGAGGGTGGCAGGCAGTCTCCCTCTAGAAAAAACAAAGTAGGATTCCCCAAATTCCTGGCAACCCTACGAAGACAAAATATCTTCAAAGAGGCCCTATTATCAAGGCCTCTAAACTCTAAATTCTTACATTTTCTTCAGTGGAATTGTCAGGGCCTGAGAGCTAAATGGGAGGAGCTCAAATGCTAATTTTTGGGTTGTCTCCTGTTTGCATAGCTTTGCAGGAGACTATGCTCAGCAGTGATTTTATTCCTTGCCCTAAAGAATATGTTGCTTACCATTCACATCTAAATCAAAAAACCATAGAAACCGGGGTGGAGCAATGTTATATGTTCGCCATGATACTCCACACAAGCATTTTCCTGTTAATTCTTCTTTGCAAGCTGTTGCAGTGCAAGTGTTTCTGGCTCGTAAATATACAATTTGTTCTGTATATCTTCCACTAATGTAGCTTTCCCTAGTACTGATTTTTGTAATCTCATCAGACAGCTTCCTCTGCCTTTCATCATCCTAGGTGATATGAATGGAAGAAATCCTTTATGGGGGGATTTTAATTACTAATGAGAGAGGAAACTGCCCTGTCATCCATTATTGAAAGTGAAAATGTTGGTGTTCTAAACACTGGAGAACCCACCCATTTCCATGTACAGACTGGTACTTTAACAGCCATAGACTTGTCAATATGTAGTGCCGATGCCATTATGGACTTCAATTGGCGAATGAACGATGATAGGTATAGTAGTGATCACTTTCCAATTGTTTTAAGCACTGGATCAAGTCCTCCATGTCCAAGATTACCCCGTTGGAGTGTAAAAAGAGCTGACTGGACAAATTTTGGAAGAGCACAGTTCAATCGAAGCTACAGCAGATGAATTTGGATGCATTGAGGATGCTATGGAATTGTTAATTACTACTTTATTTGCAGCTGGACTTCAGTCAATTCCAAGAACATCAGGTCTATTTATGCGCCGACCAGTTCCATGGTGGTCAAAGAAATGCCATGAAACCCATAGAACTATGAGATCTTGGTTTACTATGGTATAAAAGACGGAAATGTAACTATTATCTGGTAGAATTTCGTAATGCTAGGGCAAAGTTTAGGTTTGAAATTAAAATGCACGAAGAAAATCTTGGATAAACTTCATTTCTTCCATAAATTGCAAAACTCCCATCACATTAGTGTGGAAGAAGATAAGGAAAATAGCAGGGAAGTTTGTACCTAGCCAACCACCTGTGTTAAAAATAAATGGCATAAATGTAGGAGATCCAAAAGTAGTGTCAAATGAGTTTGCCCTACATTTTGCTAAAATATCTAAAAAGATAATGAGAAACCGTATGCAAACAGCAGAAAGCAAATGGAAACCGTATATCTTGATTTCAACAACAAATAAAGATGAGTCGTATAATATTCCTTTACTATGAGAGAATTTGAATTGGCTCTCTCAAAGTGTAAAGAATCTGCTCCTGGTCCTGATGAAATTTCATATTCTATGATCAAGCATGCTGCTCAGAATACTAAAAGATTTATCCTCAGTATAATAAACAGAATTAATAAAGAGCATTACTAACCCTTTATGTTGGGAACTAGCAAGAGTCCTTCCTTTTGTCAAGCCTGGAAAGGATAGTTTTTTCTTTCGTAGAAATTATCGTCCAATGCCCTAACATCTTGTTTGTGTAAACTAATGGAGAAAATGGTGAATGCTCGTTTAGTGTGGTATTTAGAGCGAGGAAACTTTTTCTCTCCGGCCCAATGTGGTTTCCGCAGTATGCGATCCACTGTTGATATCTTGGTTAGAATGGAGTCTGCAATATGTGAAGCCTTTGCCTCTAAGCACCACTTTATCACGGTTTTCTTCGACTTGGAAAAAGCGTATGATACTACGTGGCGGTATGGAATTCTGAAAGTAGTCCATGAATATGGTTTAAGAGGAGAATTAGCTATTTTTAATCAAGCTATTCTTAAAAAATCGTTATTTTCAAGTACAAGTAGGAGCAGTTCTGTCTGAACGTCTGTAAACAAGAAGGTGTTCCTCAGGGCAGTGTGTTAAGTGTAACACTTTTTGCTCTAGCAATTAATGACATAGTAAAGCAAATACCTGCTGATGTTATGCACACACTCTTTGTGGATGACTTTTCTTTATCTTTTGCAGCTGCACGTATGTCAGTAGCAGAATGTCATCTACAAATAGTAATAAATAAGATAGTGAAATGGGCTGAAGTGCATGGTTTCAGATTTTCTTCATCAAAGACTGTAGCCATGCATTTCTGTAGAATTAGAGGGATACATGCAGACCCAGATTTATATGTAAATGGCCAGAGAATATCTTGTGTTAATGAAACAAGGTTCTTAGGAATGATTTTTGATACTCGGTTGACATGGCTTCCCCATATCCTAAATCTTAGGGCTAAGTGCAGAAAAATCCGTGGATATCTTGAAAGTTTTGTCAAGTACATCTTGGGGAGCAGATAGACTCCAGTTATTGAGATTGTATAAAGCCTTGGTTTTATCAAAATTAACATATGGATGTGAAGTCTACACCTCGGCTACCCCAAGTCGCCTTAAGATTTTAGACTCCATTCACCATACTGGAATTAGGATTGCTACTTTAGCTTTTAGGACTTCCCCTATAGAAAGTATGTTAGTATATGCTGGGGAAAGTGAAATGCCCCTCAGCCTTACGTTACCAGGCTCTTCTGGCTCGAAGCTGGTTCAGGTTCCAAAGACTTCCTGGATCCCTAGTATGCCAGTCGCTAAGAAATGGAAGATTTGATAGCTTTTATGAAAGTCATCCAAAGATGCCACGTCCATATGCCTTCAGACTGAAATCAACCCTCCAAGACCTGAACATTCCAGACAAATGTGTACTACCGGTGAAGGCATCTGTATCTCCCCCTTGGAAATTCCCAGCAGTAGAGTTTTGTAACTACTTCAATCAACCAAAAAAGAATGTCTCTGATAAAATATTACGTTATACCTTTTTAGATCATATGTCACAACATGACAATTTTATCCCAGTTTTTACTGATGGATCCAAACCACCAGTGCAGGCGCTGGTGGTTTTGGCATAGTTTTTCCGTCCTTTGAGCGTAGTGGAAGGCTTTCAAGTAATGCATCTGCATTTACTGCAGAATTATATGGAATTTTAAATACTGTCAAAGAAGTTTTAAAAAGTAATGATAAGAATTTTATTGTGTACTGTGACTCTAGAAGCGCTCTAGAGTCACTGAAAGATTTTTATTCCAAACATCCAGTAGTTTTAAGTATTCTGGAATGGTTATTTTTAGCTAAGCGGAGGGGTTTTAATATTGAATTTTGTTGGGTTTCCAGCACACGTTTTGGAATATCTGGAAATGAACGCGCTGATGTAATTGCCAAGGAGGCTGTTTCTCGTATTGAGCCCAGATCATTTAAGCTGCCGTGCTGCAGAGATTTATATGCTCCAATTAGAGAGAAGCATTAAATACTTTGGCAAAATATTTGGTCAAATTTAACTACAAATGTAAAAGGTTTGAAACGGCTCTGTGCCGCCTGCGTATTGGACATACTAGGCTGACACATTCCTACTTGATGAGTCGTGATCACGAACCATACTGTGAGGATTGCCTAGTTCCACTGACTGTTATGCACTTGCTGGTTGAGTGCCCCAGTTTGGTGGAACAGCGCAATCAATATCTATACTATGGGAAGGAGAATAATGTTTTTAAGTTATCAAAAATTTTAGGAGCAAATGGGATTTTTAACATGACTGGCTTGTTTGGATTTCTTTTTAACTCTGGTATTTTAGATAAACTGTAATGCTTGTGTGCGCCTTGCTTTTATTCTTATTGAAATTGTGTGTATGTATGCGAGTGTGCATGTACGTATGTTTATGGTATGTATGTATGTGTGTGTGTATATGTGTATGTATGTAGAATAAGTATATAATTTAGTTTTTATAATTTTTTTTTTTATAATTTATTTATTTTTATATTTATTTTATAATTGCCAGTAATCTTTTATCATATTTTAAAATAATTCTGTTAAAATTATTATTATTAAAATTTATAGGGTCTTTTTATATATAGTTCGGCATCAATGACCTAGTTGTCACGATGCTAGATTAATATAGTATCAATCAATCAATCAATCTTACTGTTCTCTGGAGTTGAAGGAGGGTGGAGTGGGACGGCATGCCTCTCCACCCGTAGAACTGGAGTACCCAACGTGTTCGAGCGAGGGGAAACTTTTATGTCAAACCCTGCGTTCAGTGCTGGGTCTGATCTCGATGGACTGATGACCCTCAAGGTACTGGATGTGGGGTGTATATCTAGGTTGTACCCCTAGGGTGCCCCAGTAAGGGAATTGCAATCCTCCTCTAAATGTGGCTCCAATGGTGGGTATGGGGAAAACCTAGACGAATTTGCTATATATCATTCTATGAGGAACTTGAAACCCCAAAATCCTGATGACCATTGCACGGAACCAGACATGGGAAGGACTATTCAGTCCAGTGTGGTTACACTGGCACCATATACTCCCCATCAAGGGAGAAGAAATTTTGTAGGAAAGAAAATCATTAGAAGAATCTGGAGGATGTGTCCCTAATGAGTTTGATAAATATCTAACCATTACATTTGAGGATAAGTTATGAATATTTTTGAAGTACATAGGGATATTGTAAAATGCTGTGGGAGGGAACCTAAGATATTGCCACATGGTAGAAATAAGCTTTTAGTAGAGACTAGATCAGTAGAAGAAAGTGAGAAATTGAAATCTCTGAGTTTACTGGGAGGAGTTCAGAGTGAATGTAAACCACACGATACCTTCAATCATACCAAAGGAATTATATAGCTCCTCACCTTATGATTCATCTGAAGAGGAACTGGAAGATGAACTTAAGATCAGGGGGTATTGAAGGTGGAAAGACTGAAAAAGAAAGTAAACGGGGCATTGTGTCCTATGCCACAGTTGTTATTAACCTTTAATTCTTTGAGGTTACCAAATTTTATTAAAGCAGCTTGGTACAGATATAAAGTGAAACAGTACGTGCCGAGACCAAGGAGGTGTTTTTACTGTCAGGAATACGGGCATATTATTGGATCCTGTAGATCCAAGTTGCAAGGAAACCCTGCAATTTGTATAAATTGTGGAGAAGTTGAGCATGGTGATTGCCATGCTGAACCAAAATGCATTCATTGTGGGGAAGCACACCAGTCCTCCTCGAACTCGTGTGATGTTTTCCTTTTGAGAAAGAAATACAATATACTAGAGTCCTTGAGAAAGTTACTTTAAGCAGAAGCCAGAAGAATAGTACTGAACAAATATATAAGACCAGGAGTATCTTTTGCAAGTGTTGCTGCAAATAGACAACAATTGAGGAGGAAAGTTAATTCAAATACTGCTTCAAATTCATTTAGAACAGGTGGAAAAACTCAAAAATCCCATGTAACAGAAAATAGCAACAAAAACAACTTGGGTAAAGCTCAAAATAAAATGTCTACAACTTCAATAGCATCAGCTTTGGCTGGTGCAACCGGCCTCTTTGGAGGGCAGCATCAGCTTTGTCTGGAGCACTGGCCTCTTCAGAGGCGCTGCTTTGGCTGGTGCCCACCTCTTCGGAGGCAGCATCAGCTTTGGTCTGGTCACCAGCCTCTCGGCCTTTTCGGAGGCAGCATCAGCTTTGGTGGCCTGGCACGGCTCTTTGGAGGCAGCATCAGTTTTGGCTGGGGGTGGCATCAGCCTCTTTGGAGGCAGCTTCAGCCTTGGCTGATGCATCAACCTCTTTGGAGGCAGCATCAGCTTTGGCTGGTGCATCAATTTCTTTAGAACAGCATCAGTTTTGACTGGTGTGAGTAATTTGGAATTTACGTCTGTCCTTGCTGATGTGCATGCCGCTTGTGGGGAGTCGCCCTCCTTAGCTGATGCAATGGCTTCTTGGGAGCCTGGAACACCAGCTACGGAGGCAGCCAACCAAGAACCAGAAGTTGCTTCCTGTATGCAGGTAGCAATGCCAGTCCCAAAAAGAAAGGAGGCTGAGGGTGGCAGGCAGTCTCCCTCTAAGAAAAAAACAAAGTAGGATTCCCCAAATTCCTGGCAACCCTACGAAGACAAAATATCTTCAAAGAGGCCCTATTATCAAGGCCTCTAAACTCAAGTAATTTCTTAAATTTTCTTCAGTGGAATTGTCAGGGCCTGAGAGCTAAATGGGAGGAGCTCAAAATGTTAATTTTTGAGCTGTCTCCTGTTTGTATAGCTTTGCAGGAGACTATGCTCACAGTGATCTTATTCCTTGCCCTAAAGAATATGTTTGCTTTACCATTCACATCTAAATCAAAACAATAGAAACCGGGTGGAGCAAATGTTATATGTTCGCCATGATACTCACACAAGCATTTTCCTGTTAATTCTTCTTTGCAAGCTGTTGCAGTGCAAGTGTTTCTGGCACGTAAATATACAATTTGTTTCTGTATATCTTCCACCAAATGTAGCTTTTCCCTAGTACTGATTTTTGTAATCTCATCAGACAGCTTCCTCTGCCTTTCATCATCCTAGGTGATATGAATGGAAGAAATCCTTTATGGGGGATTTAATTACTAATGAGAGAGGAAACTGCCTGTCCATCCATTATTGAAAGTGAAAATGTTGGTGTTCTAAACACTGGAGAACCCACCCATTTCCATGTACAGACCGGTACTTTAACAGCCATAGACTTGTCAATATGTAGTGCCGATGCCATTATGGACTTTAATTGGCGAGTGATCGATGTAGGTATAGTAGTGATCACTTTCCAATTGTTTTAAGCACTGGATCAAGTCCTCCATGTTCAAGATTACCCGTTGGAGTGTAAAAAGAGCTGACTGGGCAAATTTGAAGAGCATAGTTCAATCGAAGCTACAGCAGATGAATTTGGATGCATTGAGGATGCTATGGAATTGTTAATTACTACTTTATTTGCAGCTGGACTTCAGTCAATTCCAAGAACATCAGGTCTATTTATGCGCCGACCAGTTCCATGGTGGTCAAAGAAATGCCATGAAACCCATAGAACTATGAGATCTTGGTTACTAGGTATAAAAGACGGAAATGTAACTATTATCTGGTAGAATTTCGTAAGCTAGGGCAAAGTTTAGGTTTGAAATTAAAAATGCACGAAGAAAATCTTGGATAAACTTCATTTCTTCCATAAATTGCAAAACTCCCATCACATTAGTGTGGAAGAAGATAAGGAAAATAGCAGGAAAGTTTGTACCTAGCCAACCACCTGTGTTAAAAATAAATGGCATAAATGTAGGAGATCCAAAAGTAGTGTCAAATGAGTTTGCCCTACATTTTGCTAAAATATCTAAAAAAGATAATGAGAAACCGTATGCAAACAGCAGAAAGCAAATGGAACAGCATTATCTTGATTTCACAACAAAATAAAGAGGTAGTCATATATATTCCATTTACTATGAGAGAATTTGAATGGGCTCTCTCAAAGTGTAAAGAATCTGCTCCTGGTCCTGATGAAATTTCATATTCTATGATCAAGCATGCTGCTCAGATACTAAAACGATTTATCCTCAGTATAATAAACAGAATTTATAAAGAACATTACTACCCTTTATGTTGGGAACTAGCAAGAGTCCTTCCTTTTGTCAAGCAGGGAAAGGATAGTTCTTTCGTAGGAAATTATCGTCCAATTGCCCTAACATCTTGTTTGTGTAAACTAATGGAGAAAATGGTGAATGCTCGTTTAGTGTGGTATTTAGAGCGAGGAAACTTTTTCTCTCCGGCCCAATGTGGTGGTTTCCGCAGTATGCGATCCACTGTTGATATCTTGGTTAGAATGGAGTCTGCAATATGTGAAGCCTTTGCCTCTAAGCACCACTTTATCACGGTTTTTCTTCGACTTGGAAAAAGCGTATGATACTACGTGGCGGTATGGAATTCTGAAAGTAGTCCATGAATATGGTTTAAGAGGAGAATTAGCTATTTTTATCAAGCTATTCTTAAAAAATCGTTATTTTCAAGTACAAATAGGAGCAGTTCTGTCTGAAGTCTGTAAACAAGAAGAAGGTGTTCCTCAGGGCAGTGTGTTGAGTGTAACGCTTTTTGCTCTAGCAATTAATGACATAGTAAAGCAAATACCTGCTGATGTTATGCACACACTCTTTGTGGATGACTTTTCTTTATCTTTTGCAGCTGCACGTATGTCAGTAGCAGAACGTCATCTACAAATAGTAATAAATAAGGTAGTGAATGGGCTGAAGTGCATGGTTTCAGATTTTCTCATCAAAGACTGTAGCCATGCATTTCTGTAGAATTAGAGGGATACATGCAGATCCAGATTTATATGTAAATGGCCAGAGAATATCTTGTGTTAACGAAACAAGGTTTTTAGGAATGATTTTTGATACTCGGTTGACCTGGCTTCCCCATATCCTAAATCTCAGGGCTAAGTGCAGAAAATCCTTGGATATCTTGAAAGTTTTGTCAAGTACATCTTGGGGAGCAGATAGACTCCAGTTATTGAGATTGTATAAAGCCTTGGTTTTATCAAAATTAACATATGGATGTGAAGTTTACACCTCGGCTACCCCAAGTCGCCTCAAGATTTTAGACCCCTCCATTTCACCGATACTGGAATTGAGGAATTGGCTACCTTGGAGCTTTTAGGGACTTCCCCCTATAGAGAGTATGTTAGTAGATGCTGGGGAAATGCCCCTAGCCTTACATTACCAGACTCTTCTGGCTCGAAGCTGGTTCAGATTCCAAAGACTTCCAGGATCCCTAGTATGCCAGTCGCTAAGAATTGGAAGATTTGATAGCTTTTATGAAAGTCATCCAAAGATGCCACGTCCATATGCCTTCAGACTGAAATCAACCCTCCAAGACCTGAACATTCCAGACAAATGTGTACTACCGGTCAAGGCATCTGTAACTCCCCCTTGGAAATTCCCAGCAGTAGAGTTTTGTAACTACTTCAATCAACCAAAAAGAATGTCTCTGATAAAATATTACGTTATACCTTTTTAGATCATATGTCACAACATGACAATTTTATCCCAGTTTTTACTGATGGATCCAAAACCAGTGCAGGCGCTGGTTTTGGCATAGTTTTCCGTCCTTTGAGCGTAGTGGAAGGCTTTCAAGTAATGCATCTGCATTTACTGCAGAATTATATGGAATTTTAAATACTGTCAAAGAAGTTTTAAAAAGTAATGATAAGAATTTTATTGTGTACTGTGACTCTAGAAGCGCTCTAGAGTCACTGAAAGATTTTTATTCCAAACATCCCAGTAGTTTTAAGTATTCTGGAATGGTTATTTTTAGCTAAGCGGAGGGGTTTTTAATATTGAATTTTGTTGGTTTCCAGCACACGTTGGAATATCTGGAAATGAACGCGCTGATGCAATTGCCAAGGAGGCTGTTTCTCGTATTGAGCCCAGATCATTTAAGCTGCCGTGCAGAGATTTATATACTCCAATTAGAGAGAAGCATAAAGTACTTTGGCAAAATATTTTGGTCAAATATAACTACAAATGTAAAAATGAGAACAATTGCACCTGCAATCAATCCTTGGCAGTACGATTTTATCCCGCAGAAGGTTTGAAACGCTCTGTGCCGCCTGCGTATTGACATACTAGGGCTGACACATTCCTAACTTGATGAGTCGTGATCACGAACCATACTGTGAGGATTGCCTAGTTCCACTGACTGTTATGCACTTGCTGGTTGAGTGCCCCAGTTTGGTGGAATCAGCGCAATCAATATCTATACTATGGGAAGGAGAATAATGTTTTTAAGTTATCAAAATTTAGGAGCAAATGGGATTTTTAACATGACTGGCTTGTTTGAGTGCCCAGTTTGGTGGAACAGCGCAATCAATATCTATACTATGGGAAGGAGAATAATGTTTTTAAGTTATCAAAAATTTTAGGAGCAAATGGGATTTTTAACATGACTGGCTTGTTTGGATTTTTTTCTTTTTAACTCTGGTATTTTAGATAAACTGTAATGCTTGTGTGCGCCTTGCTTTTATTCTTATTGAAAATTGTGTGTATGTATGCGAGTGTGCATGTACGTATGTTTATGGTATGTATGCATGTGTGTGTGTATATGTATGTATGTATATGTATAATTTTTTATATAATTTATTTATATTTGTTTTATAATTGCCAGTATCTTTTATCATATTTTAAAATAATTCTGTTAAATTATTATTATTAAAATTTATAGGTCTTTTTATATATAGTTCGGCATCAATGACCTAGTTGTCACGATGCTAGATTAATATAGT
>NC_061094.1:1277384-1296756 GCF_015104395.2 Macrobrachium nipponense
ATTTTTTAAAATATGTTGGACTGGGCGAGAATTAATTTTGCGGTACAGCTCAGGCAGTAAATAATTTGTAACAAGAGGATGTGGGAGTTTCCTTCCAATCAACAATAATCCCCCACCGACAGCTGCACTTCCAACTCCTGCAGCCGATTTGGAGCCATCTGTTAAAAACATGTTTCCCATGATGTTGAGCAGCATGATTTAAAAAACTCACTTTTCATTACCCTACTAGGTAAGGTATTTTTCCCTCCTGCCGTAAAACATAACTTTAACAGGTGGATTACACCAAGGGGGAGACTTAGGATATCCCACCTGCTGTATCTGTGCTGTTAACAAGCCTACTTCTACTAGCACATTTTTCAGCTGTACTTCCAAAGGCTTGGGCACTCTGGATCTGTTAGGAGCCCGATCTAAAGCGCCCTAACATATTATAGTTAGGATTGTTTCTCACCGCAAGGGACCTAGCTAAATACCTCAAACTCAACTCCTCTCTGCGAATGGAAAGGGGAGGTATGCAGATCCACATAGAGACTGTCAATGGGAGATGTTCTGTAAGCACCTGTGCAGATGCGAAGCCCAGCATTGTGAACAATATCAAGTTTTCCAAGTAAAGTCTTTGCAGCTGACCCATATATTTGGCATGCAATAGTCTAACTTGCTCAGACACAAAGATGTATAAATTCTAAGCAAAGTTGTTCTATCAGCACCCCAATCAAAATGCGATACAACTTTCAGAATGTTCAGTGACTTCTTAACCCTGATAGATAGGTCATTTATATGGGGACCAAATGTCATTTTCTGTCGAAAATGACTCCAAGAAACGTGATATTATCCTCATAAGGCAAAATACAATCATTTAAGGAAAAGGGTGGGGATCTCTTCCCTTTTACGAGTACGAGTAAAGCGAATGGCTTTGGTCTTCTGAGGTGAAAACATGAATCCACGAGAATTTGCCCATGCGGATGCAGCATTTATTGCAATTTGAAGATTTTGGCATGCTTGTAGTGCAGATGATCACTACAGTAAATTGCAAAGTCATCGACAAATAGTGATCCTTGTATGCCAGGAGGTATGTGACTCATGAGACTATTAATAGCAACAGCAAATAAGGTCACACTCAATACCGCTGCCTTGGGGGACACCTTCTTCTTGCATGTAGGATGAAGATAGTTCTGACCCTACTCTCACTTTAATTGAGCGGTTTGATAAAAATAAAAAATTCTTCAATAAAAGAGAACATATGTCCTCCTATACCCCACGAGGCCAATTGCTTTAAAATACCACCCCTCCAGGTCGTGTCATATGCTTTTTTCGAGGTCAAAAAAGACACCCACCACCTGGTTTTGGTTAGAAAAGGCATTTGAAATTTCCCTTGATAACATCAGCAAAGGGTCTAGAGTACTTCGGTTCTTCCTAAAACCAAACTGCCTGTTAGATAAAAGATTTTTTGATTCTAGATACCACACAAGTCTGTTGTTGATCATTCTCTCAAATAATTTGCATATGCAACTGGTCAAGGATATGGGCCTATAACTAGATGGGCAGTTCGAGTCTTTTACCAGACTTGTGGCCTGGAATTACAATTGATGTATGCCAGGAATCAGGAGATGTATGGGAAGCCCATAGTCCATTAAAGGTTTCTAATAAAAATCCTTGGTATCCACTGGAAGATGTGATATCATTTCATACCGGATGCCATCCTCACCTGGGGCAGTTAAAGAAGAGCTAGAGATAGCATTTTGCATCTCCTCCATACTAAAAGGCAGGTTAAAAGCTTCAGTATTTGAAGAAGCAGGAGGAACAACAGATGTTGATGCTCTAATTTGTTGAAATGCTGGGGAATAGTTGTCAGCACTTGATACATGGGCAAAGTGCTTTGCAAGAACCTCTGCTACATCTTTGGGGTCAGATATATATCTATTATTTCCCTTAATATTGGTAGAGGCTTAGGGACGAATTTGCCTTGAAGTTTTCTAATCTTGTCCCATATTTCCTTTGAAGGAGTTTTGGTATTAATATTAGATATATATTTCTTCCAAGATGCTCTCTTTGCTTTTTTGCTTTTTTTAAAAGCTTCTTTTTTTTGTTTGGCACAGGCTCTGAGGTACGCTATTCTATCTGCTACATAGTTTGTTCTCAAGTATCTCTGAAAGCAAGTTCGGGTCACTTTTCTTGCGTTGGCACATTCTTTACTCCACAAGGAACTACAGGGCGATGAGGTAAACCGCATGTTTTAGGTATAAACTTGCTAGCATTATCATCAATAATATTTTTCAAGATGTTGATAGGCATGCACTGGAGATGTAAATTCATCATACTCTTTATCAGTGTGTGAACACTTTTCATAAGCTGCCCAGTCTGCTCGTCTATCTTCCATTTTGGTGGACACTGAGAAGGAAGATTATGGACATATTTTAACATTATTGGCCAATGGTCACTGCCATGTAGGTGTTCATTTACTGACCAAAGGTAGTCCAATCGAATGGATGAGGAACAGATTGACAAATCAATGGCTGATGTAGAGTTGTGGAATACATCATACCTAGTTGGAGAACCATCATTCATTAGTATTTACATCATTGTTGTCGATTAATTCTTCAACAAGATTACCCCATCTATCGCATACATTTCCACCCCATAAAGTATGCTTTGCAATTAAAATCACCCATCAAAATAAAAAGGGGCAGGAAGCTGATTGATCAGGTCTTGGAGGTCAGAAAGGCTAAGCCTTCTTGGATTCCCAGCATGATCTAAGAGGAAAAGTTCTAAAGATGGTTCAAATAATATAGCGAGGCATAAAGTAATTTTTTTTCCGATATGAGTTCTAACTGCACATGCCTGTAGTGGTGTATTGAGTGGGATTGTTTCAAATTTTACAGATTTGTGAATAATAAAAACCTATACCACCTTGAGCTCTTGCACCTTGCAAAGGAGGGGATCTACAAAAATGATAATTGAGTCCAGGATTAAATGGTTTGTCACTGATCTTGGTTTCCTGTAGACAAATTATCTTCGTGTCCAAGTCCACCTGGTTAAAGTTTTTATTTGATTCAATGCTAGTACTTTAGGACCTCTGCAATTCCACTGGATAATAGACATATCTTTTGTTATTATTTTTCTTTGTCTATTTGTCTTTTGGGACTTTTCAGATGAAGCCATGTAAGGCCTGGAGATGGAAGGCTTTACTAGGCCACCGTTTCTTCTTTTCTTTCTTTCGTGATCTTTATACAAGTCAACCTTGGGATCATGAGCAGTAGGGCAATTACCTGATTTGGATGAAGGTGAGGAGGATGGGACCTTTTCCTCTTTGGAAGATCTTGTTTCTAATCTCCATCAAATCAGGTAGAAGATTCTGCCTGAGACAATACATTTGAGGTGGTGGAAGCCACATTGGCTTCCTTGGAGGATTGTGCTAGAACTTCAACAGTTCGAGCACTTCGGCCCAGAAGGCTGGGCTACTACCTCTAGGAGAGGTGCTCCTATCAGTGACACTACTTTTGGTGTGGTGGAAACCATCTTGACCTCTCTGGAGGTTTGTGCTCTGGGCTTTTATAAGCTGAGCACTTGACCCAGATGGCTGGGCTACTACCACTAAGGGAGATGCACCTGATGGGCCAGGTGCTACCCACTGGTCCCCCTGTGGTAGTAGGGGTAGTGGATTATAATCTTTTGGTGGCATCTTAACCGCTTGAGCAAAATTAAGTTGTCGATCGAGTAAATGCTTTGCATAACCTACACTAATATGTTCAGCATTTGCTTTCAAGATGGCAGCTTCTTCTTTCTTGTATTCTCTACAAATTTTATCATTTGAGTTTATGATGATCTTTACAGTTTGCACAGGTTGTATCTCTGTTGCATTGGCCATGTTCTAACGAAGAACAGTTAATACAGATCTTCGTATTATTGCAGTACCGGGAAGGGTGACCGTACTTGAAACAATTAAAGCATTGTAAAGGCCTAGGTTTATATTCTCGAACACGTACTTTTTCATTTTTCATTCTCAATTATATGATCTGGAATGACAGGGGTTTCAAATGTTAAAACTACCATGCTGTTTGAGGGATCTTACTTACTTTCCAAACATTATCAGGGCACATGTCCAGAATTTCTGGTTCTGAAAATTCATATAGATCTTTATCAAAAACTACTCCTCTACCATAGCTGAAGCTCATATGTGGTTTAATATCCTTATAGGATCAATTTCTGCAATCTTCATGCCACAAAGCATGTGAGCTTGAGTATCTGATTTTGCATTAATCAAAACAGATTGCTTACCGTATCTACTAATATCCTTACTTTTAATTAAACCAAAACTTTTTTTTGTATAAATTTACTCATCTTATAATAGTTATAATTTTCTATCTTCCCAGTTGCAATTATCCATGTTGGGGGCTTGGGGGTTCTTACTTCTGGAAGTCCATGCTCTATTTCTTTTTCCAACCATTCTTCTGGTTTTATATACCTCTAGGTGTCTTGGTGCTTTATCACATAGAGCCCCAGAAATCAAACAATTGTCAATTCTTATGCTCTCTAAATTTTTATTTGCTTCTAAAGCAATCTCAAAACTTGAAAATGATACCCAAGCTTCCCAAAATCCTTTACTACCATTAAGCTCCATTAAAATTTCTTTGATTGCCCCAAAATCTACAGAAGGCTTCATGAATTATGTCATAGCTACAACCAATTGGTAGTAATGTAAGGTGGAGAATTTTCAGATTTTTTGTTGTATCTGGTAATGAGCCAGAGAACCAGAGAGTAAAGTATTACTGTTACTACTAGAATTATTTTCCACCAGTGCCGATAAATTGTCTTTAACAACATTGGTCAGAGAAAGTATTGTTGGAGGAATCCTTTTTATTGCCGAGGTTGTCAACACGAGCTTTCCTTATTTAAACAAGCCGAAGTCGTCTCTAGTGTCATGGGGTCACATTTTCCGGGGACTGAGTTCCAGAGTCATATTCCTTTTTTTCGTTTTTTTTTTTTTTTTGAAATTACAGAGAAACCAACTGCAAGCCATGGTAAAAAACTGGGCCTCCTCTCAAAGACTTCCCCTCACCAAAGAACACAAACCAGCAGAGACCAATTCCCATATGTCCACTCCCTACCCTACCCCGAAGGGAGGCTCTAACATAACATGATTGGCTCAAGTGGTAAAGCAGAACCCGCTTGATAGGACCGAGGGCATAGCTAGTATGCAATCATCCCCACTCATGTTATTTTAGAGGGCAATCCGGATAAATTGCCGAGAGTACTACCGTGGAGGACTATACCTCCCACCCCGGATTCCGTAGGCAAGTCCCCACATGTAGTCCCGCCACCCTAATAAATATTGATGTGGAATCACATCAATATCCTCAAGGTCTAAAACATAATCGAGCGGCGGACCAAACCGCTATAGTCCTGCCATTTGGATCAAGGTAAAGCCTAAGTTCAGAGACCCAGCTCCTTCCCAACCTACACGAGGGTTTTAGTGAAGAGAAGGAGGACAGCTAGGGGGAGTAACAGAGCGAAAGAAAGTAAGAGATTGGAAGATGATCAAGTAAGAGAAAAATTGAGACATTTAGATTCAAACTAGGAGATAATTCTCCCAGTTCGAAAGCCCTCTTGCCCGCTACGCATTTTCAACCATAGGTTGGAAATGCGTAACTCCGTCAAGGCAGTCTCAAATCAAGAGGGTGATGGAGGGTGAGGATGGTTGACATGGCAACTCACCCGTAGAACTCGAGTACCTAACGTGGTCGAGCGAGGGGAAAGTTTTATATGTCAAACAAAAACCCTGCTCTTAGTGCTGGGTCCTGATTCTCGACTACATCATGACGCCTTAAGCACTGAGGGTGGGGTGTATATCTGGGTGGTACCCCTAGGGCAGCCCTGTATGGGATAACACTGTCCTCTAAATGTGGCTCCATGGTGGGTGGGGGGCTACCTGGACGAATCATCAATTCTGCGTCTTATGGAGACATTAAACCCTTCTGTTGACGACTTGGGCAAGGATAAGGACATGGGAAATTCTGGTAATTCCTCCATTGTAACTTTGGAGCCTTTTTCAAAGGACCTCCTTGTTACAAGCATTTTATATGTGAAACCAGTCCCTTTAGACTGGAATTATGAAACAGTATTTAATGAATTTTGTAAATTTGGTAAAGTAAAAGAAGTAAGGAATAGACTTGGCAAAAATTATGGTTTTTTTGAATTCTGGGTATTTTTCAATAACGAATCTGCAGCTCACAAAGCCTACAGAGAGTTCAGATCAGATTCATTGAGTGTTGGACTTGTAGAGGCAAAAGAGGTCCCTAGGTATCTTGAGATTTATAGACCACCTAATGAAACTAAAGATACTAGTAAAATAAGTAAAACCTCCAGATCACCAGACCCAGCTAAGTGGTTAATTATTACAACGCATGGTGGAGAGAGGCAACCTCTTCAAAGTGAAGAGGTTGGTAAGCCAGAAGATCGGCAATGTTGGGAGTCCTGAATTAACTCGCTTTGGGTGTAATAGTTTTTTTAGTACATACCAAGACAGATATTCAATCAATAATGCTCCTAATTTGAAGCTTGGATCCTGAGGGTATGATAAAAGAGGTAAAACCTCACTATAATTTTAGTTATGCGAAGGGTGTTATATTTAATGAAGATCTACATGAAATGGATGGAGAAGAAATTTTGGAAATGTGTCCAGACGTGGTTTGGAAGGTTTTTAAAGTGCCCCGCTCATCGATGCTTATTTTAACATTTAAAAGTTCTTCTCTGCCATCTGAAGTTATTCTTGATAGTGAAATCATGAAAGTTCGTCCTTATAGACCGAGAGTTGCTCCAGTGCTTTAAATGTTTTGGCTTTGGACACTCCTCTAACGTTTGCCACCAGAAATAAACTCTGTGAATCGTGTGGCCAGCCTGAGCACGAGGAATGTTCTGGACCAGTAATTGTGTAAACTGTAAGGGTGAACATCGAGCCCGTGATAAGAAAGTAGTGCATTCAAGAAAGAACAAGATGCATTAATAAAATCTCTTGAACACATCAGTGTGGGACAGGCCAAGAAGCTGTTGGGCAGGAAAAACTTATTCGGATGCCTTGAAAGCTCAACAATTAAATACTGCCTCTTCTGGTGCCCATCTGGTGGGGCTCCCCGGTGCCCCGCTGGTGGGGTGGGGTTTTCCACACCCCCCCTAGTGGGGTACCCCGTTGCCCCCCCCTGGTGGGACCTCCCATGCCCCCCCACCCCTGGTGGGGCCTCCCGTGCCCCCCCTGGTGGGGCCTCCCATGCCCCCCCTGTGGGGCTTCCCATGCCCCCAACCCTGTTGGGGTATCCCATGTTTGCAGAGGATCTTGGTCAAGCCAGGGGACCCTGTTGTTTCAAGGGTTCAAGCCAGGTCTCAATTTGTTGACGACTTTTCTCTGTCAGGGACATTGCCTGACATTGAGCCCTCACCTGATCCTGTCATTACAGTTGCACCGTGGAGATGACGGTGAGGAGATAGAGGCCCTCTTTATTTGTCAGGAAGAGGGCCCGTTTCTCCCTCTTCGCCTCATCACGGTCATTCAGATATCAAAGGAAAAACAAAAGTAAAACTGAAAGGGCAAGTGAAAGCCCATCTTCTAAAAGATCTGTAACACCTAGATCTAGGTCAAATAGTACTGGTAAAACTGATAAGAATCTCTCTCACCAGGACACAGATTTCCTAAAATAGTAGGGAATTTTAAGATCCCTTCCTCTAAATAATGGCTCTCATGCAGTGGAACATCCGTGGCTTTATACCAAATAGAGAGCAAGTTCGGGTTCTGTTTAGGGATCATGATCTATCTGCAATGTGCTTCAGGAGACAAAGTTGGGTAGAGCACACTCCCAACTTGGGTTTTAATTATTCATTCCATAGGTCTCCACCCCTGATAGGTGTACGTGCTCAGGGAGGCACAGGCATCATAGTCCGCAAGTCTGTTAATCATAGTTGTTCAATTGAACACTGTGTTGCAGGCTTGTGCAGTTCAAATTTTTAATTATAAATGGATCACTATTTGTTCTTTATACCTAGATCCATCATTAGAAAGTAGATTACAGGATGCTCAGGGTAATCCTCATCAGCTAGAATTAACGATCTTCAGACACTGATAGACCAGCTTCCTAAACCTTTCATTTTGATGGGGGATTTTAATGCCAAGCACACCCCTCTGGGGAGAGCCAAACTGCGACCGGTGGGGTTAATAAAATAGAACAGCTGCTTGACTTAAATGACATCACTTTAATGAAGGATGGTTCCCCTAACAAGACATGATGTTTTTCATAATACTGACTCAGCCATTGACCTCACTATCTGCTCTTCGTCTTTGAGGTTAGATTTACCAGTGGGTAGTAGACCAGAATGATCATGGCGAGTGATCATTGGCCCATTCACTTAAAGTTTATGAAAAATATTCCATCTCCATGTTTACCAAATGGAAGGTAGGGGAGGCTGACTGGGGATTATTCAAAAAAAAATCTACTGAAGTTGATCAAGATATAAAAGATTTTCAGAGCCCAACCATCCGCTTATGAGTATTTAATCAGTATATTGCTGTGTGGTTGCCATGCTGTCTATTCCTCGAACTTCTGGTAAGCCTCGTCGTCTCTAGTACCTTGGTGTGTGATGCATGCGCCTTGAGCCGAAAGATAACAAGAACTTGCTACAAGAGATATCGTAGATATCCTTGCTTGGTAAATATTATTACTATAAAAGAGCTCTTGCTAAGCAAAAAAAAACTTTTAAGCAGGCAAAGAGGGAATCGTTTATCAGATATATAAGTGAATTAAAAATATGATTCCCCTATGTCATTTGTCTGGAACAGAATCCGAAAGCTGCAAGGGAAATCTTCTCCATCTCCTGCCTATTTTGAAAATTGATGGCTTCTTCATATCTGATTCTGGAGAAGTTGCAGAAACCTTTGGTAGGCATTTCTCCAATATATCTAGTGCCCTACATTTACTCTCCTGCATTCAGGATATTAGGGACGGTACCACGGTTTGTTCCTGCTGTTAGTTTAAATTCAGTCGTATAATCTCCCTTTCACCATGAAAGAATAGATCATGCAATCTCGTTATCTTCCCCAACATCTCCTGGGGAAGATGATATACTGTACTCAATGATTTTAATTTGCCTAGAAGTACAAACTATTTCTTTTAGACATTTTAAACAGTTTTTGGCTTTCAGGAATTTTCACCAGAGTCTTGGAAGATATCGATTATTGTACCTGTTTTAAAACCTTTTAAAGATTCCTTCCTTCCTAAGAACTATAGGCCAATTGCTCTAACCAGTTGTGTTAGCAAGATTTATGAGAGGATGGTCAATGCTCGACTTGTGTGGTATTTGGATTCAAAGAATCTTTTATCTAATCGGCAGTTTGGCTTTAGGAAAAAAATAGAAGTACTTCTGACCTTTGATGTTCCTTACTCGGGAGATACAGAATGCTTTGCTGTGCAAAAAAACCAGACTGTTGCAGTGTTCTTTGACCTAGCAAAAAGCCTACGCACACTACCTGGCGAGGGGGTATCCTTTTGCAACTTGTAGAGTGGGGTGTTGTGGGAATTTGTTCTATTTTCTAAAAGATTTTTTGTCAGAACGTTACCTGAAAGTAAGAGTGGGCTCTTACATTTCTTCTGCTTACCCTCAAGAAGAAGGGTTACCTCAGGGAAGCGTCCTTAGTAACCAACACTCTTTAATGTTAGCTGTAACGGTCTACTAGAACAAGTTCCTGTTGGGGTGCATGGTCTGCCTGTTTGCTGATGATTAATGCAATAATCAGGTAGTAAGTTCCACAGTCTGTTGAAGCTTGTCAAATGATCCAGACTGCTATTAATGCTTCACATCATGGGGACAGTGCTAAAGGGTTCAAATTTTCACCCAGAAAAAACCAAAAAACCAAAGCTATACAATTTTGTCGATTAAGAAGAGTGGAAGAGATCCCTACGCTGTTTTTTGAAACGATTCGATTTTACCTTATGAAGATAGCATTAAGTATCTAGGTGTTACATTTGATAAAAAATTAACTTTTAACTCAACATGTTAATGAAGTTGTATGTAACGTGAAGCTTCGACTTAATATTCTTAAAGTTGTGTCTTTATTTTAACTGGGGGGCAGATCGAATCACCCTTTTGAGGATGTACCAGGTTTATGCCTAAGCAAAATTGATTATGGTTGGCCAAGATTATGGTTGTGCGTGCAAGACAAACACTGCAGAAATTAGATGTTGTCCATAATATGGCTTTACGTATTTGTACGGGAGCCATAGAACTTCACAGTAGAAAGCCTATATATTGAGTCAGGTTTTCCCCCCCCCCATATTTATCCGTAGGGAGGAATTAGGCTTGAGAGCCATATCAAGAATACTTACGTCAAAGCTAAACCCTAACTATAAGTTCGTTAGAGAACCAACTGACAGAGCCCCAAATAGACCGAGACTGCCAAAGCCTCTTGAGGTCAGACTAGCAAGCTCTGCCAGGGAGGTGGGATTACTTCCCCCTGCAGTAGCTGAAATTTCGCCCTCAAAGTTCCTCCTTGATAGACCATGCCTAGAAATTTGCCCAATTAGGGACAGCAGGAGCTTCTGGTGACCAGTGAGGGCAAGTTTCTTGGACCATGCTTCTGAACATGGTGATTCTCATCATATATACATGAGGGCTCGAAGGGTTCTGATGGTGTTGGTTGCTCTGTAGTGACTAGTGGTAATATAATTAAAAAGAAGCTTCCTTCTAATTCTTCTGTTTTTACAGCTGAACTGCTGGCAGTTTTGACTGCTCTTAAATTTATTTTTTATAGTTCTTGTACTAACAAGGTTTTTACCATTTTTACCGACTCTTTGAGTGTTTTATCTTCTCTAAAAAGCCTTGTCTCTTGCCACCCTTTAGTGCAAGAAGTACAAGATTGGTTTTATCTTTTAATTAATAGAAGAGGATTTTCTGTTAGGTTTTGTTGGGCTCTGTCCCATGTTGGAATTGTTGGGAATGAGCGAGCCAACACTGCTGCTAAGGCTCGCAACTAGGCTTAGGCACATTTCCAACATGGGCGTCCCTGTATCTGATTTTAAAAGTACCATTCGATTTTATTGTAGAGACCAGTGGCAGGCCCACTGGTCTACTTTAGATAATAATCTTAAATTGAAATCGATTAGGACCTTCTGTTCATCCTTGGCCTCATAGCAAGATGGATAGAAGGTCTGAGATAGTTTTAGCTAGATTACGTATTGGCCACACTAAATATACTCACGGGTATCTAATGACGAGTGGAGCGGATAGGCAGGTTCCTCGCTGTTCCACCTGTCATGTGGATTTGACTGTGGTGCATATTTTGGTGGAGTGCACATTTTGAAAACAAACGTAGAGCTTGTGCTGGCCAAAATAAGACTCTTGCCGATATTTTAGGTGAAGGTGCTCAGGCAGAGCAAATTATGACATTTTTAAAAAATATTGGTCTTTTTTACGAATTTTAATTTTCTCTTAATTGTTTTATGTTTGTTTGGTTTTTATGAATGAATGATTTGTATGTTTGATCGGTTCTGTGCCTGTTTGTTTGTGTGACAGTGACTTTTTTTATTCGTAAGATATATATGCGCTGAATGGCCCCTTTGCTCCGGTGCTTGGCTGTGCGCCAAAAATTTATAATCTAATCTAATCTTATCAGTTGTAACAGGTAATTAAAGGAGATGTGAACTGAAACGAGTTTTGTCAGATATTAACAAGTGGTACAGCCATAACTGGAGGGAAGTGTTTGGAATATGTTTACACACACACAGAAAGAGATAGAGATACATAGAGAGAGAGTGTGCGTGTATATACTCGCAAAACATGGCTATAAGTGTAATAATGGTGCCAAGAACTTAGGCAACCCGTAGAGTGGATGAATTTTAGCCGTTTTTCACTCGACTTCGCTTCCAAGTAAATGAAACTCGTCTAAATTCCCTCCTCTGTTTGGATGATTGTTTGTTTGTTTGTCTGGTGTTTTTACGTTGCATGGAACCAGTGGTTATTCAGCAACGGGACCAACAGCTTTACGTGACTTCCGAACCACGTCGAGAGTTGAAACTTCTATCACCAGAAATACACATCTCTCACTCCTCAATGGAATGGGGGCCGAGAATCGAACCTGCGACCACCGAGGTGAGAAGCAAACACCATACCAACCACGCCACTGAGGCGCTCTCTGTTTGGGTGATGTTTCCTACTTTCCTTAGTCTCGGTTTTAAGTTGCTTTTTGCTGTTAGCAGCGTTTATTCCCTGGAAGTCTTTATAGTGGTAGGAGTGATTTTATGAACATTTTTCAATTTATAACGGCGCGGAGAGGGATGACAGACTCTTGTGCTTGCATCTGATATCGTACATTTTCATTTCTGCATCTTTACAAACAAGAACAGAAAAACGCAGACAACGGTCTATTATGTGAAATTAAAAAAACGCGATGAATATTTTCTGATGTGTAAATTTCCTTAATGTGTTGACTGCTACAAAATGACTTTTTATGTCTTTTTTGATTCGGTATTCGGAAATCACGACGCCTTTATCTGTACTGATTCTTGCTACTCCTGACGTCATTCTCGTCAAGGCTCCACTTCTGTCATCCAGTCACTCTCATTGTCGATTCTCGCCTTCCTTCCCGTCCTAGTTCCTTATTTCTTTGTTTCGTCTTCATACACTTAATACAGATTTCGTTGTGGTATGCCACTCAGATGTCGCCAGTTCGCGTCTCGGTGGGGTCTGCCGTTGGAGGTTGAAACCAACATTCTCTGGAAGCTTGAATTTCAAGTCAGTGGCTCTTTTGGTGTGCCAATTGTTCCTTTGAATAGGTTTCATCTACTGAATGATAATAATAATAATATTAGTAAAAATAAAGATCCCTCAGCCACCAGTAGTGGGTATTCAATTGCACCTCAGACTCGAATAGATCGAAAGACAACCGGGTCATTTGTCGTCTGGTTGCTTCTCCAGGAAATGATTCGACCTCTCTCTGGGTCTTGGTTTTTATCCTCTTTTCGGTCATTATATTCTTCTTCATTCATCCTTTTAGAGGCAGTTTCATTAAAATCTTGATTGTTTTGTGTAGTCTCTGCAGGATCCTCCACGTCCGACAGTATGTCTGTATTTCTTATTTACTGAAGACTGTGTCCAATGGTTTATTGATGATGCGCATACGATAAGCTGCTGATATGTTTTCATGACATGTTTTACTGCTGTCAGCACACACACACACACACGTATGCAAGTATGTGGGTACATGTGTGACAAATTCATATATATATTACGTGTGCGTGTCGTGCGTTTGTGACATTCTAAATTAAAGATGTTTTACAGATAATTAAACGCTAAATCAGTTAACTAATCAATCAGTTCCAGGTTTAAAAGGTAAGGATTTGCGTCCAGGAAATACCTCAACATCAGTATGCCCAGTTACAAGGAGACTGACTACAAGCAGCAAGTATTTATGCACAGGCATTAGAGAGAGAGAGAGAGAGAGAGAGAGAGAGAGAGAGAGAGAAGAGAGATGAGAGAGAGAGAGAGAGAGAAAAAAAACAAATTTCATGGTAGGAATTATTTCAACAGTTTATGTTTATTTTAGCACATTTCGTAGTGGTGTGTGTGTGTGTCATTTTGAAATACGTACACGTCACATTCCACATAGTCGCTTTTGTTTTTTTTTTTAAAGCATAAACAAATTATTCAATTACTCAGCAACGTTACGAATTTACCGGATGGAATGCATCAATTCTCTTTACAACTCAAATGTGAGCTTGAAATGAAAATTTCTTTATTAGAAAAAAAAAAAAATCACAGTTCAAACGAAGAAACATTCATGAAGATATTTTCAACTTTACCGAACCGAAGACTTTAAAAGACCGACCTCAAAATTCACATTTTTCAAAAGTTGCAGAATATATTTTATGTATTCCCATATTCCTGATCATCAGACCATTAATCTGATTCTATTCAGGTGGAGTAAATGTTAGTTTGTACTATTTCGGCGTTTTATTGCATATCATGTAAATCTATTTCTATTTTTCCTTGTGCAAATCCTGTGTAATGGATTTCAAATATCTCCATGAAAATCTAGAACAACTATTGCAAGAAGTAACTATCCGTCTCTTTGTCTAAATTTTTTCTAAATCTTGTTCCATGGCATCAATCGAGGTTTTAGCTGTATTAAAATTTAAAACTATCTGCGCTATTTAATTCACTTATGCGTTTCTGTTTCCATTAACAAAAGAAGTACACGTTTTTTTTCAAACAATAAATTTTGATCGTCAGGTTAATGTTACTTCTTGTTTTTTGGGGGTTATGCTTGTTGTTCTATTTTCATACATCATCTAGGAAAAGAGTCCAGAAAAATTGAGACATTTATCTCGTCCCAATAACAATCGAGTTTTCTTTCAAATAATTGAGTAACAGACATGTCATAGAGTGGGTCGAGGGAATTGCTATGTTAGTGAAGGATTTCCAAATAGACCTCATTGTATAGGATTAGAATAAGGATATTCTTCTCATAACTCATAAGAGTTCAGACAGAAAATTGTTGAACTAATGAGTCTAGGCGGGATAACAACGAAACTGGGCTAATGATGGTGCGGCATTGTACGTCCAACTTCATTACAGGTTTGAGCGGAAAAGAATTTCAAATAGCTTTAAAGACAAAAGGCCACCTTGGAAACTGTTGCATGATTATTTTTGCATTGATAACCCAAATTAGAACCTTCACTGAACATAAAACAGCTTGTAAGATCCGGTTGGAATGTTGTCATACTTTGAAGAAAAATTATATTTAGAATATATTTAGTTTCGACTGAAAGTTAAAATGTTCTTGTTGATAATAATGAAGGAGACGAAAAATTCCAGAAAGAGCTTTTCAAAGGAAGGGTGAAGTCAACAACTAATTCTCTAAAATTGGACCTTGCGCTGACAACCAAGGAAAATGAAGGAGAAAGTCTAAGACTCTGAGAGCAAAAAGGAATTGGAAACAACGATGGAAATACAATAATCATGAAAGTTTACTTTTGTTTTGGTAAAAAAAGAAATGGTTGTTAATAGTTTAAAATGTCATCTGTACTTTAATGGTTCATGTGAAATTTTTGCTTTCTTTCGTCAACGTTCATCGTTAATGGTGGAGATGTAATTATTGTGTTTAAAGGGAATATGCATCCCTAACAGCGTGTCCATCAAGAGAGAAAGGAAGGACGGAAGTCAGAAGAAACAAACCAGAAATGACAAAAGGCAACGCTCACGTAAGGTAAAGAGAGTTCAATTGAGGAAAGAAGCTGTTTAATAAACAAGGACTCCAGAATTGTCAGCAGTTTGCTATTTCGGTGCCCGGTCCCAATACTTCAAAATCGTTGTATTGTATATTATGTTTGCCTTTATTGGCATGCTGTCTGATGTTACAAAATTCAGGATTAGCAAGTTTGTTCCAAGTTCGATAGCTAACGCCCTATGGCAATCAATTATGACACTTAGTAACTCTGTGTGGATCCAACGTAGGTCCCCAGATTACATCTGGGGCAATTCAACTTGTACACAACACATGAGGTCATCAAAGAGTCAGGTTTATCCTTGAATTTAAACATACTACCTAATCTAAGCGAATTTATTGGGATGATATTAAATCTGATAGTGGTCTATAATTAAATATGATTTTTCTTAGCGCATTGGAGAAATTTTTGTCATGGATTAAAGGTACATTTGCAGAAGGTAAGGAGACTTTTGGAATAAAAAAGTTATTAAGAAGTTTAAAAACATACCAGTGAAAAAGTGTAGTGGGAACATAATTGCTGTAAAATATTTACGTAAAAAGTTGATTTCTTCGTTGAAAAAACTCAAGTAGATGTAGTGAGATAGCACGATGAAGTAATGTGGATAGAGTTTAATTTAAAGCCATAAAAACGGTGAGTATAAAAATTTTAACCCAGTCCTGTAAAAGTTCTCTTCCTGTAAACTGAAGTGTTAAAATGATCATATTGTCGTAAGACTAAAACATCTAGCAAAGGTAGTTTATTATCACTTTCGCATTCCATAGTAAATTTGTATATTTGGGGGACCAACGTGGGATCTACACAGAGGTTACTAAGGGTCAGAACTGATTGCCATAAGGGCGTCAGCTATCGATCTGGTTACTACTTGCTAATCCTGAATTTTCTAACATCAGGCAAACACGTCAATAAATGCAAACACAATATACAATACAAAGATTTTGAAATATTGGGACGGGCACAGAGTGGCAAACTGCTGACAATTCTGGAGTCCTTGTTTGTTAAACAGCTTGTTCCTCAATTGAACACTGGTTTGTTTCTTCTGACTTCTGTCCTTCATTTCTCTCTTGTACATGGAATTCTTTGAAAAATGCTACTTACCTAATATCATTTATATTCCTGTAAAGTGGTATAGATATGTTGATGATATTTTAGCTGTTCTGCCTGTCGGTATTGATGTAAATGATTTACTCTCTAAATTAAATAACCAGTACCATCGATTAAGTTTATTCTAGAATTAGAAAAAAGACAATTACCTCCCTTTCTTAGATGTTTGACTACATAGAGAACCATTTCAATGTAAATTCAGTATTTATAGGAAACCAACCAATAACTTAACTTATGTTCATTTCTATTCAGGCCACCATCTTAACATAAAAATGTCAATTTTTTCTTCTATGTTTTTGTTGCGCATTGTCAGTCCCCAATATTTGGATAAAAAAATTGAATACTAAGAAAAATAGGGAAAGGGAAAGTTTATGTTATCCTTCATATATTTAGATATTTGTTATAATAAAGCCCACAAAAGTTTTATAGTGTAAGTAACACGGAGAAAGAAAATTCTAAGAACATTCTCAGTTTGCCTTATTTTAACGGATTTGAAACCATTAAATCATTGTTAAAAAGACTTTAACAATGGTCAACCTTGTTTTTTCCTATAATAACACACAAAAAGGAAAAAGGGGAATGTTAATAAAAAAATGGCCCCAGAGAAAGCAACAACATAATATATACAATTTCCATGTATGGATTGTCCCTCATTTTATCTCGGACAGTCGAGCAAGGATTAGAAGTAAGGTTTAAGCCAGCATAAATATTCTGTAAAAAAACTGGGCAAACATCTAATCCAATATTCATTCATCAAGTGAAAACAACCATCGAATAAATTGGATTGGTAGTTCAGTTAATTGCAAGGTCAAAAGATGCCTTATCACCAAATCTTTTAGGATCTGCTTTAATACAACTTACTTTTCATTGTAATTTCTCTATTAGTCGTGGCCTATTTCATTTAGACCCTTGTATTTGTAACATGTTTAAGAATGACCTCAAAGATATAATTACAGACTTAAATAAGAATTAGTTGCCTTAGAGATATCTTCGTTGTAGATGTATGTTTAATATGTAATGTGAATATGTTTTTGTTTACCAAAGTTCTGAATAGCTGTCACCTATAATAATCCTTTAATTGTCTTGTCCTTGCATCTGAGCAGTTTGTCTTAAACCTTTAATTGTACCCATGTTTATGCTTGTTTGGGAAGGTTACTCATCTTCCAGGTGTGTCGGATTCTAGGTACCAATCTCTTTAAAATCCCTATCTGTCAGTTATACGACCTTTCTAGTATTGTCATTTCCTCATGTAAGTCAGTTCATCTGCTAAGTAAAGGATGTTTGAACGTCGAAAGATCTTGCGGAAACTCCATTGATTATTTTCCCCCGTGGCTTATACCTTTATATATATATACACACACACACATATATACACAGAAACACTGTCTAACTTGGTGTGGAAATGTTGACTCCTCCACCCAACTGGGTAAGCAATTAATTGTTTTAGTCAACAATGGCATGCCTTGCTATGTGAATTACTATTTGCTCCAAAACCTGTCCTGATCATATAGAAGTACTTTCATGCTCATATTTCAAAGAGCCTCCTTTAGGACTTTTTTCATTCTATTTATTTTCTTTGCCCAAACTTAACAATTTAATGGAATAACGTAAAGGGAAATTCCTGAGAATTAGGTGCAGTTTGAATAGGAGGGAAAACCGAAAGAACTAGACTAAACTGCTTCGTATCAGGGACACAGTAAAAGAATCCTTCATTGCCGTGATGTAGAAAGCCGCGAGAACATTTTTGACTTAGCCTCTTTTCCTGTTGTTTCAAACACCATCCCGTAGTTGAAAAACATTACTAATGTCATTTTGACGACTTGTCAAAGTTGCTTTATTGCTTATCATCCTGACAAAAAGATCCACCCGATTATTTATTTACTACAAAAGAAGAAAAACGAGCAGGCCTGGTGACGAAGAATAACCCAGTCCCTGCACATCAGGACTCCTTGAAGAGGACCAACATTGTATACCAGTATTCATGCCCTGTCTGAAGATCCTTGGCACCTACATCGATATAACCACGAAATGCTTTTCGAAAAGCCATGCCAGGAAGGGCAATAATCAACATACCAGGAGGGTTGTTAAGGTTTATGTTCGCCAAATGAACCAATATCTCCCAATACCAGGATTTCGGGCATTATGCCGATATTACTTTCTTCGAGCCTATGTTTTCGAAAAATCATAATGAACCGAAATGGCCTGAAACACCAAGAGACAAAGGAAATTATGAGAGTGTAGCGCTTATGTTGAAAACGAACATGCACTTTATTGTACTGGCGGTGGTTTTGGATTAAATACAAAGGGAGCTTTTACTAGATGTACGGTTTATTATTATTAATAAAATACTTATCGCAAGTGGCTGCCGAAGGGTTATTCTTTTTGAAAATACAAATGCATACACGCACACGACACATCACACACACAAATGTGTGTGTGTGTGTATATATATATATATATATATATATATATATATATATATATATATATATATATATATATAGAGAGAGAGAGAGAGAGAGAGAGAGAGAGAGAGTAAGGTGGCCCCAAGGGTTTGATTCTTATGAAAAATACAACCATCACCCCTCTTCAGGAGGGGTTGATGGTTGCATGAGTTTACTCGGCATCAGAAATTTCTGGACTCAAGTCTATTTCTTAAAAAAATTTCTTCCCTTAAGAGCACTTGGCGCACTAAAGTCAAAATTACCCTGGTTGCAAGTTTTAATCCATTGATCCAGTTTTAGCAAAGGCTTCTGATCCATAATTGAAACTCGACAAGTTCTTACGGTAGTCCTCCGGTATATAATATCTGTTTCACAGCATGGGGTCCTTATCAGCAAATTCTGATTGGTTAACTGACTCAGCTGCTGATCCCTGGTTGGCGGATGCCTCAAGATCAGAGATGGGTCCTATGCGGACGCTGCAGTAGTCTCTCAGACCGTTGCAAGGGAAGGGCGCCTCTCCTCGCAAGATTCTGGTTGGTTGGAGCAGGCTGTTGCATGATGTCACTA
>NC_061094.1:1297256-1322507 GCF_015104395.2 Macrobrachium nipponense
ATTTTTTAAAATATGTTGGACTGCGAGATTATTGCGTACAGCTCAGCAGTAAATATTGAACAAGAGGATGGGAGTTTTCCTTCCAATAACAATATCCCCCACCACAAGCTGCACTTCCAACTCCTGCAGCGATTTGGAGCCATCTGTAAAAACAATGTTTCCCATGATGTGAGCAGCATGATTTAAAAAACTCACTTTTCATTACCCTACTAGGTAAGGTATTTTTCCCTCCTGCCGTAAAACATACTTTAACAGGTGGATTACACCAAGGGGGAGACTTAGGATATCCCACCTCTGCTATCTGTGCTGTTAACAAGCCTACTTCTCTAGCATCATTTTTCAGCTGTACTTCCAAAGGCTTGGGCATTCTGGATCTGTTAGGAGCCCGATCTAAAGGCGCCCTAACATATTTATAGTTAGGATTGTTTCTCACCGCAAGGGACCTAGCTAAATACCTCAAACTCAACTCCTCTCTGCGAATGGAAAGGGAGGTATGCCAGAATCCACATAGAGACTGTCAATGGGAGATGTTCTGTAAGCACCTGTGCGATGCGAAGCCCAGCATTGTGAACAATATCAAGTTTTCCAAGTAAAGTCTTTGCAGCTGACCCATATATTTTGGCATGCATAGTCTAACTTGCTCAGACACAAAAGATGTATAAATTCTAAGCAAAGTTGTTCTATCAGCACCCCCCCAATCAAAATGCGATACAACTTTCAGAATGTTCAGTGACTTCTTAACCCTGATAGATAGGTCATTTATATGGGGACCAAATGTCATTTTCTTGTCGAAAATGACTCCAAGAAACTTGATATTATCCTCATAAGGCAAAATACAATCATTTAAGAAAAGGGTGGGATCTCTTCCCTTTTACGAGTACGAGTAAAGCGAATGGCTTTTGGTCTTCTGAGGTGAAAACATGAATCCACGAGAATTTGCCCATGCGGATGCAGCATTTATTGCAATTTGAAGATTTTGGCATGCTTGTAGTGCAGATGATCCACTACAGTAAATTGCAAAGTCATCGACAAATAGTGATCCTTGTATGCCAGGAGGTATGTGACTCATGAGACTATTAATAGCAACAGCAAATAAGGTCACACTCAATACGCTGTGCCTTGGGGGACACCTTCTTCTTGCATGTAGGATGAGATAGTTCTGACCCTACTCTCTCTTTAATTGAGCGGTTTGATAAAAATTCTTCAATAAAAGAGAACATATGTCCTCCTATACCCCACGAGGCCAATTGCTTTAAAATACCACCCCTCCAGGTCGTGTCATATGCTTTTTCGAGGTCAAAAAAGACACCCACCACCTGGTTTTGGTTAGAAAAGGCATTTGAAATTTTTCCCTTGATAACATCAGCAAAGGGTCTAGAGTACTTCGGTTCTTCCTAAAACCAAACTGCCTGTTAGATAAAGATTTTTTGATTCTAGATACCACACAAGTCTGTTTGTTGATCATTCTCTCAAATAATTTGCATATGCAACTGGTCAAGGATATGGGCCTATAACTAGAATGGCAGTTCTGGGTCTTTACCAGACTTGTGGCCTGGAATTACAATTGATGTATGCCAGGAATCAGGAGATGTATGGGAAGCCCATAGTCCATTAAAGGTTTCTAATAAAATTCCTTGGTATCCACTGGAAGATGTGATATCATTTCATACCGGATGCCATCCTCACCTGGGGCAGTTAAAGAAGAGCTAGAGATAGCATTTTGCATCTCCTCCATACTAAAAGGCAGGTTAAAAGCTTCAGTATTTGAAGAAGCAGGAGGAACAACAGATGTTGATGCTCTAATTTGTTGAAATGCTGGGGAATAGTTGTCAGCACTTGATACATGGGCAAAGTGCTTTGCAAGAACCTCTGCTACATCTTTGGGGTCAGATATATATCTATTATTTTCCCTTAATATTGGTAGAGGCTTAGGGACGAATTTGCCTTGAAGTTTTTCTAATCTTGTCCCATATTTCCTTTGAAGAGTTTTGGTATTAATATTAGATTATATCTTTCTTCCAAGATGCTCTCTTTGCTTTTTTAAAAGTTCTTTTTTGTTTGGCACAGGCTCTGAGGTACGCTATTCTATCTGCTACTAGTTTGTTCTCAAGTATCTTCTGAGCAAGTTCGGGTCACTTTTCTTGCAGTTGGCACATTCTTTACTCCACCAAGGAACTACAGGGCGATGAGGTAAACCGCATGTTTTAGGTATAAACTTGCTAGCATTATCATCAATAATATTTTCAAGATGTTGATAGGCATGCACTGGAGATGTAAATTCATCATACTCTTTATCAGTGTGTGAACACTTTTCATAAGCTGCCCAGTCTGCCTCGTCTATCTTCCATTTTGGTGGACACTGAGAAGATAGATTATGGACATATTTTAACATTATTGGCCAATGGTCCACTGCCATGTAGGTGTTCATTTACTGACCAAAGGTAGTCCATCGAATGGATGAGGAACAGATTGACAAATCAATGGCTGATGTAGAGTTGTGGAATACTCATACCTAGTGGAGAACCATCATTCATTAGTATTACATCATTGTTGTCGATTAATTCTTCAACAAGATTACCCCATCTATCGCATACATTTCCACCCCATAAAGTATGCTTTGCATTAAAATCACCCATCAAAATAAAAGGGGCAGGAAGCTGATTGATCAGGTCTTGGAGGTCAGAAAGGCTAAGCCTTCTTGGATTCCCAGCATGATCTAAGAGGAAAAGTTCTAAAGCTGGTTCAATATATAGCGAGCATAAAGTAATTTTTTTTCCGATATGAGTTCTAACTGCACATGCCTGTAGTGGTGTATTGAGTGGGATTGTTTCAAATTTTACAGATTTGTGAATAATAAAACCTGTACCACCTTGAGCTCTTGCACCTTGCAAAGGAGGGGATCTACAAAAAATGATAATTGAGTCCAGGATTAAATGGTTTGTCACTGATCTTGGTTTCCTGTAGACAAATTATCTTCGTGTCCAAGTCCCTGGTTAAAGTTTTTATTTGCTCAATGCTAGTACTTAGACCCTCTGCAATTCCACTGGATAATAGCATTATCTTTTGTTATTATTTTTCTTTGTCTCATTTGTCTTTTGGGACTTTTCAGATGAAGCCATGTAAGGCCTGGAGATGGAAGGCTTTACTAGGCCACCGTTCTTCTTTTCTTTCTTTCTGTGATCTTTATACAAGTCAACCTTGGGATCATGAGCAGTAGGGCACTTACCTGATTTGGATGAAGGTGAGGAGGATGGGGACCTTTTCCTCTTTGGAAGATCTTGTTTTTCTAATCTCCATCAAATCAGGTAGAGATTCTGCCTGAGACAATACATTTGAGGTGGTGGAAGCCACATTGGCTTCCTTGGAGGATTGTGCTAGAACTTCAACAGTTCGAGCACTTGGCCCAGAAGGCTGGGCTACTACCTCTAGGAGAGGTGCTCCTATCATGACACTACTTTTGGTGTGGTGGAAACCATCTTGACCTCTCTGGAGGTTTGTGCTCTGGCTTTTATAAGCTGAGCACTTGACCAGATGGCTGGGCTACTACCACTAAGGGAGATGCACCTGATGGGCCAGGTGCTACCACTGGTCCCCCTGTGGTAGTAAGGGGTAGTGGATTATATCTTTTGGTGGCATCTTAACCGCTTGAGCAAAATTAAGTTGTCGATCGATTGAAATTCTTTGCATAACCTACACTAATATGTTCAGCATTTGCTTTCAAGATGGCAGCTTCTTCTTTCTTGTATTCTCTACAAATTTTATCATTTGATTTATGATGATCTTTACAGTTTGCACAGGTTGTATCTCTGTTGCATTGGCATGTTCTAACGAAGAACAGTTAATACAGATCTTCGTATTATTGCAGTACCGGGAAGGGTGACCGTACTTGAAACAATTAAAGCATTGTAAAGGCCTAGGTTTATATTCTCGAACACGTACTCTTTTTCATTCTCAATAATTATATGATCTGGAATGACAGGGGTTTCAAATGTTAAAACTACCATGCTTGTTTGAGGGATCTTACTTACTTTCCAAACATTATCAGGGCACATGTCCAGAATTTCTGGTTCTGAAAATTCATATAGATCTTTATCAAAAACTACTCCTCTACCATAGCTGAAGCTCATATGTGGTTTAATATCCTTAATAGGATCAATTTCTGCAATCTTCATGCCACAAAGCATGTGAGCTTGAGTATCTGATTTTGCATTAATCAAAACAGATTGCTTACCGTCTACTAATATCCTACTTTTAATAAACCAATTCACTTTTAATTAAACCAACTTTTTTTTTGTATAAATTTACTCATCTTATAATAGTTATAATTTTCTATCTTCCCAGTTGCAATTATCCATGTTGGGGGCTTGGGGGTTCTTACTTCTGGAAGTCCATGCTCTATTTCTTTTTCCAACCATTCTTCTGGTTTATATACCTCTAGGTGTCTTGGTGCTTTATCACATAGAGCCCCAGAAATCAACAATTGTCAATTCTTATGCTCTCTAAATTTTTATTTGCTTCTAAAGCAATCTCTAAAACTTGAAAATGATACCCAAGCTTCCCAAATCCTTTACTACCATTAAGCTCCATTAAAATTTCTTTGATTGCCCCAAATCTACAGAAGGCTTCATGAATTATGTCATAGCTACAACCAATTGGTATGTTTTTTAAGTGGAGAATTTTCAGATTTTTTTGTTTGATCTGGTAATGAGCCAGAACCAGAGAGTAAAGTATTACTGTTACTACTAGAATTATTTTCCACCAGTGCCGATAAATTGTCTTTAACAACATTGGTCAGAGAAGTATTGTTGGAGGAATCCTTTTTATTGCCGAGGTTGTCAACAGAGCTTTCCTTATTTAAACAAGCCGAAGTCGTCCTCTAGTGTCATGGGGTCACATTTTCCGGGGACTGAGTTCCAGAGTCATATTCCATTTTTCGTTTTTTTTTTTTTTTGAAATTACAGAGAAACCAACTGCAAGCCATGGTAAAAACTGGGGCCTCCTCTCAAAGACTTCCCCTCACCAAAGACACACAGCAGAGACCAATTCCATATGTCCACTCCCTACCCTACCCCGAAGGGATGGCTCTAACATAACATGATTGGCTCAAGTGTAAGCAGAACCCGCTTGATAGGACCGAGGCATAGCTAGTATGCAATCATCCCCACTCATGTTATTTTAGAGGGCAATCCGGATAAATTGCCGAGAGTCCTACCGTGGAGACTATACCTCCCGGATTCCGTAGGCAAGTCCCCACATGTAGTCCCGCCCTAATAAATATTGATGTGGAATCACATCAATATCCTCAAGGTCTAAACATAATCGAGCGGCGGACCAAACCGCTATAGTCCCTGCCATTTGGATCAAGGTAAAGCCTAAGTTCAGAGACCCAGCTCCTTCCCAACCTACACGAGGGTTTTAAG
This sequence comes from Macrobrachium nipponense, assembly GCF_015104395.2. NCBI lineage: Eukaryota > Metazoa > Arthropoda > Malacostraca > Decapoda > Palaemonidae > Macrobrachium > Macrobrachium nipponense. The sequence goes on from NC_061094.1 coordinate 1,302,677, forward strand.
TGAAAGAGAAGAAGGAGACAGCTAGGGGGAGAGTAACAGCGCAAAGAAAGTAAGAGATTGGAAGATGATCAATAAGTAGAAGAATTGAGACATTTAGATTCAACTAGGAGATAATTCTCCCAGTTCGAAAGCCCTCTTGCCGCTACGCATTTTCAACCATAGGTTTGGAAATGCGTAACTCCGTCAAGGCAGTCTCAAATCAAGAGGGTGATGGAGGGTGAGGATGGTTGACATGGCAACTCACCCGTAGAACTCGAGTACCTAACGTGGTCGAGCGAGGGGAAAGTTTATATGTCAAACCCTGCTCTTAGTGCTGGGTCTGATCTCGACGGACATCATGACGCCTTAAGCACTGAGGGTGGGGTGTATATCTGGGTGGTACCCCTAGGGCAGCCCTGTATGGGATAACACTGTCCTCTAAATGTGGCTCCATGGTGGGTGGGGGGCTACCTGGACGAATCATCAATTCTGCGTCTTATGGAGACATTAAACCCTTCTGTTGACGACTTGGGCAAGGATAAGGACATGGGAAATTCTGGTAATTCCTCCATTGTAACTTTGGAGCCTTTTTCAAAGGACCTCCTTGTTACAAGCATTTTATATGTGAAACCAGTCCCTTTAGACTGGAATTATGAAACAGTATTTAATGAATTTTGTAAATTTGGTAAAGTAAAAGAAGTAAGGAATAGACTTGGCAAAAAATTATGGTTTTTTTGAATTCTGGTATTTTTCAATAACGAATCTGCAGCTCACAAAGCCTACAGAGAGTTCAGATCAGATTCATTGAGTGTTGGACTTGTAGAGGCAAAAAGAGGTCCTAGGTATCTTGAGATTTATAGACCACCTAATGAAACTAAAGATACTAGTAAAAATAAGTAAAACCTCCAGATCACCAGACCCAGCTAAGTGGTTAATTATTACAACGCATGGTGAGAGAGGCAACCTCTTCAAAGTGAAGAGGTTGGTAAGCCAGAAGATCGGCAATGTTGGGAGTCCTGAATTAACTCGCTTTGGGTGTAATAGTTTTTTAGTACATACCAAGACAGATATTCAATCAATAATGCTCCTAAATTTGAAGCTTGATCCTGAGGGTATGATAAAAGAGGTAAAACCTCACTATAATTTTAGTTATGCGAAGGGTGTTATATTTAATGAAGATCTACATGAAATGGATGAGGAAGAAATTTTGGAAATGTGTCCAGACGTGGTTTGGAAGGTTTTTAAAGTGCCCCGCTCATCGATGCTTATTTTAACATTTAAAAGTTCTTCTCTGCCATCTGAAGTTATTCTTGATAGTGAAATCATGAAAGTTCGTCCTTATAGACCGAGAGTGCTCCAGTGCTTTAAATGTTTTGGCTTTGGACACTCCTCTAACGTTTGCACCAGAAATAAACTCTGTGAATCGTGTGGCCAGCCTGAGCACGAGGAATGTTCTGGACCAGTAATTTGTGTAAACTGTAAGGGTGAACATCGAGCCCGTGATAAGAAATGTAGTGCATTCAAGAAAGAACAAGATGCATTAATAAAATCTCTTGAACACATCAGTGTGGGACAGGCCAAGAAGCTGTTGGGCAGGAAAACTTATTCGGATGCCTTGAAAGCTCAACAATTAAATACTGCCTCTTCTGGTGCCCATTCTGGTGGGGCTCCCCGGTGCCCCGCTGGTGGGGTTTTCCACACCCCCCCTAGTGGGGTACCCCGTGCCCCCCTGGTGGGACCTCCCATGCCCCCCCTGGTGGGGCCTCCCGTGCCCCCCCTGGTGGGGCCTCCCATGCCCCCCCTGGTGGGGCTTCCCATGCCCCCCCTGTTGGGGTATCCCATGTTGCAGAGACTCTGGTCAAGCCAGGGGACCCTGTTGTTTCAAGGGTTCAAGCCAGGTCTCAATTTGTTGACGACTTTTCTCTGTCAGGGACATTGCCTGACATTGAGCCCTCACCTGATCCTGTCATTACAGTGCACCGTGGAGATGACGGTGAGGAGATAGAGGCCCTCTTTATTTGTCAGAAGAGGGCCCTTTCTCCCTCTTCGCCTCATTCACGGTCATTCAGATATCAAAGGAAAAACAAAAGTAAAACTGAAAGGGCAAGTGAAAGCCCATCTTCTAAAAGATCTGTAACACCTAGATCTAGGTCAAATAGTACTGGTAAAACTGATAAGATCTCTCTCACCAGGACACAGATTCCTAAATTAGTAGGGAATTTTAAGATCCCTTCCTCTAAATAATGGCTCTCATGCAGTGGAACATCCGTGGCTTTATACCAAATAGAGAGCAAGTTCGGGTTCTGTTTAGGGATCATGATCTATCTGCAATGTGTCTTCAGGAGACAAAGTTGGGAGAGCACACTCCCAACTTGGGTTTTAATTATTCATTCCATAGGTCTCCACCCCTGATAGGTGTACGTGCTCAGGGAGGCACAGGCATCATAGTCCGCAAGTCTGTTAATCATAGGGTTGTTCAATTGAACACTGTGTTGCAGGCTTGTGCAGTTCAAATTTTTAATTATAAATGGATCACTATTTGTTCTTTATACCTAGATCCATCATTAGAAAGTAGATTACAGGATGCTCAGGGTAATCCTCATCAGCTAGAATTAAACGATCTTCAGACACTGATAGACCAGCTTCCTAAACCTTTCATTTTGATGGGGGATTTTAATGCCAAGCACACCCTCTGGGGAGAGCCAAACTGCGACCGGTGGGGTTTAATAATAGAACAGCTGCTTGACTTAAATGACATCACTTAATGAAGGATGGTTCCCCTACAAGACAGATGTTTTTTCATAATACTGACTCAGCCATTGACCTCACTATCTGCTCTTCGTCTTTGAGGTTAGATTACCAGTGGGTAGTAGACCAGAATGATCATGGCAGTGATCATTGGCCCATTCACTTAAAGTTTATGAAAAATATTCCATCTCCATGTTTACCAAAATGGAAGGTAGGGGAGGCTGACTGGGGATTATTCAAAAAATCTACTGAAGTTGATCAAGATATAAAAGATTTTCAGAGCCCAACATCCGCTTATGAGTATTTAATCAGTATATTGCTGTGTGGTGCCATGCTGTCTATTCCTCGAACTTCTGGTAAGCCTCGTCGTCCTCTAGTACCTTGGTGGTGTGATGCATGCGCCTTGAGCCGAAAGATAACAAGAACTTGCTACAAGAGATATCGTAGATATCCTTGCTTGGTAAATAAAATTATCTATAAAAGAGCTCTTGCTAAGCAAAAAAAAACTTTTAAGCAGGCAAAGAGGGAATCGTTTATCAGATATATAAGTGAATTAAAATATGATTCCCCTATGTCATTTGTCTGGAACAGAATCCGAAAGCTGCAAGGGAAATCTTCTCCATCTCCCTTGCCTATTTTGAAAATTGATGGCTTCTTCATATCTGATTCTGGAGAAGTTGCAGAAACCTTTGGTAGGCATTTCTCCAATATATCTAGTGCCCTACATTACTCTCCTGCATTCAGGAATATTAGGGACGGTACCACGGTTGTTCCTGCTGTTAGTTTAAATTCAGTCGTATAATCTCCCTTTCACCATGAAAGAATTAGATCATGCAATCTCGTTATCTTCCCCAACATCTCCTGGGGAAGATGATATACTGTACTCAATGATTTTTTAATTTGCCTAGAAGTACAACAATTTCTTTTAGACATTTTAAACAGTTTTTGGCTTTCAGGAATTTCACCAGAGTCTTGGAAGATATCGATTATTGTACCTGTTTTAAAACCTTTTAAAGATTCCTTCCTTCCTAAGAACTATAGGCCAATTGCTCTAACCAGTTGTGTTAGCAAGTTTATGAGAGGATGGTCAATGCTCGACTTGTGTGGTATTTGGATTCAAAGAATCTTTATCTAATCGGCAGTTTGGCTTTAGGAAAAATAGAAGTACTTCTGACCCTTTGATGTTCCTTACTCGGGAGATACAGAATGCTTTTGCTGTGCAAAAACCAGACTGTTGCAGTGTTCTTTGACCTAGAAAAAGCCCTACGACACTACCTGGCGAGGGGGTATCCTTTTGCAACTTGTAGATGGGGTGTTGTGGGTAATTTGTTCTATTTTCTAAAAGATTTTTTGTCAGAACGTTACCTGAAAGTAAGAGTGGGCTCTTACATTTCTTCTGCTTACCCTCAAGAAGAAGGGTTACCTCAGGGAAGCGTCCTTAGTCCAACACTCTTTAATGTAGCTGTAAACGGTCTACTAGAACAAGTTCTCCTGTTGGGGTGCATGGTCTGGCCTTTGCTGATGATTATGCAATAATCTGTAGTAAGTCCACAGCTGTTGAAGCTTGTCAAATGATCCAGACTGCTATTAATGCTTCAACATCATGGGCCAGTGCTAAAGGGTTCAAATTTTCACCAGAAAAACCAAAGCTATACAATTTTGTCGATTAAGAAGAGTGGAAGAGATCCCTAGCTGTTTTTAAACGATTCGATTTTACCTTATGAAGATAGCATTAAGTATCTAGGTGTTACATTTGATAAAAAATTAACTTTTACTCAACATGTTAATGAAGTTGTATGTAACGTGAAGCTTCGACTTAATATTCTTAAAGTTGTGTCTAATTTTAACTGGGGGGCAGATCGAATCACCCTTTTGAGGATGTACCAGGTTTTATGCCTAAGCAAATTGATTATGGTTGCCCAAGATTATGGTTGTGCGTGCAAGACAACACTGCAGAAATTAGATGTTGTCCATAATATGGCTTTACGTATTTGTACGGGAGCCTATAGAACTTCACCAGTAGAAAGCCTATATATTGAGTCAGGTTTTCCCCCACTATTTATCCGTAGGGAGGAATTAGGCTTGAGAGCCATATCAAGAATACTTACGTCAAAGCTAAACCCTAACTATAAGTTCGTTAGAGAACCAACTGACAGAGCCCCAAATAGACCGAGACTGCCAAAGCCTCTTGAGGTCAGACTAGCAAGCTCTGCCAGGGAGGTGGGATTACTTCCCCCTGCAGTAGCTGAAATTTCGCCCTCAAAGTTTCCTCCTTGAATAGACCATGCCTAGAAATTTGCCCAATTAGGGACAGCAGGAGCTTCTGGTGACCAGTTGAGGGCAAGTTTCTTGGACCATGCTTCTGAACATGGTGATTCTCATCATATATATACTGAGGGCTCGAAGGGTTCTGATGGTGTTGGTTGCTCTGTAGTGACTAGTGGTAATATAATTAAAAAGAAGCTTCCTTCTAATTCTTCTGTTTTTACAGCTGAACTGCTGGCAGTTTTGACTGCTCTTAAATTTATTTTTTATAGTTCTTGTACTAACAAGGTTTTTACCATTTTTACCGACTCTTTGAGTGTTTTATCTTCTCTAAAAAGCCTTGTCATCTTATGCCACCCATTTAGTGCCAAGAAGTACAAGATTGGTTTTATCTTTTAATTAATAGAAGAGGATTTTCTGTTAGGTTTTGTTGGGCTCTGTCCCATGTTGGAATTGTTGGGAATGAGCGAGCCAACACTGCTGCTAAGGCTGCAACTAGGCTTAGGCACATTTCCAACATGGGCGTCCCTGTATCTGATTTTAAAAGTACCATTCGATTTTATTGTAGAGACCAGTGGCAGGCCCACTGGTCTACTTTAGATAATAATCTTAAATTGAAATCGATTAGGCCTTCTGTTCATCCTTGGCCTCATAGCAAGATGGATAGAAGGTCTGAGATAGTTTTAGCTAGATTACGTATTGGCCACACTAAATATACTCACGGGTATCTAATGACGAGTGGAGCGGATAGGCAGGTTCCTCGCTGTTCCACCTGTCATGTGGATTTGACTGTGGTGCATATTTTGGTGGAGTGCCCACATTTTGAAAACAAACGTAGAGCTTGTTTGCTGGCAAATAAGACTCTTGCCGATATTTTAGGTGAAGGTGCCTCAGGCAGCCGCAAAATTATGACATTTTTAAAAAAATATTGGTCTTTTTTACGAATTTTAATTTTCTCTTAATTGTTTTATGTTTGTTTGGTTTTTATGAATGAATGATTTGTATGTTTGATCGGTTCTGTGCATGTTTGTTTGTGTGACAGTGACTTTTTTTATTCGTAAGATATATATGCGCTGAATGGCCCCTTTGCTCCGGTGCTTGGCTGTGCGCCAAAAATTTTATAATCTAATCTAATCTTATCAGTTGTAACAGGTAATTAAAGGAGATGTGAACTGAACGAGTTTTGTCAGATATTAACAAGTGGTACAGCCATAACTGGAGGGAAGTGTTTGGAATATGTTTACACACACACAGAAAGAGATAGAGATACATAGAGAGAGAGTGTGCGTGTATATACTCGCAAAACATGGCTATAAGTGTAATAATGGTGCCAAGAACTTAGGCAACCCGTAGAGTGGATGAATTTTAGCCGTTTTTCACTCGACTTCGCTTCCAAGTAAATGAAACTCGTCTATTATTATTATTATTATTATTATAAGAATAGTTTAACCAGACCACTGAGCTGATTTTCAGCTCTCATAGGGCTGGCCCGAAGGATTTGATAAAATGCCAGGTCTAGGCCAAAGGCCAGGAACTGGGACCAAAATAAGTCATATAATATACTACTCAATAAAAAAAAAAAAAAAAAAAAAAAAAAAAAAAAAAAAAAAAAAACAAAAAAAAAAAAAAAAAAAAAAAAAAAAAAACCAAAAAAAAAAAAAAAACATGCACAGAGGCTTATGACTTTCATACTAGAACACAAAACCAGGCAATAAATTAATACATTTACTCACGGTTCCATACATACTAAAAAGGTTATAAAATTAACAAATAGTCAAGAAAATTAAAATTTTATCTAAAATTCATTAAATTGCTCTGAGATTTTTTGTAAATATAGTTATTTTTATATTTATTAATTAAATCAGAGTTTCTTAGAAACGTCATAATCGGAACGACTGAAAATGTGAAAGATTCTGACAAAATTTCTTTATTGGTTTACTTCCAAAAGTTGACATTCTCTGCTGGTCAAACTTTGGACAGTCACACAATACATGTCTAACAGTTATCAATACCTTGCACTCTGAGCACTCCGGAGCAGGGTCATGTGGGCTGCTCATTAAGTGCCCATGTGTTAGACGAGTGTGGCCTATACGTAGACGTGTCAGGATTACTTGCGCATGTCTTTCTCTCTGGTATATGGAGCTCCATTTTGTAACGTCAGGTTTTATTTGTTTTAGTTTATTACTTTCAGGTTCTTCGTTCCATATATTTTTGCCATTTATTTACAATTATTGTTTTTATATAAGCTACAGTGTCACTAATAGGGATGTTTACATTTGTTCTCACCTTGTGGATTGCTTCTTCCTTGGCTGCTTTATCAGCTTCTTCATTTCCTTTTATTCCGACATGGGCAGGGATCCAACATATTTCAATATTTTTTCCTTTTTTATATAATTTATAGAGTAAAAACTTTATCTGCTGCACAATATTATTTTTGGGATTATAACTATTAATGGCTTCTATAGCACTTCTAGAGTCGCTATAAAATCACGAAATTATTAAAGTAGTGTTCTTTTGATTATTTTTATGGCCAATGTTATTGCACATAACTCTGCTGTAAAATACTGAGGCATTATTGGGAAGCGAGAACTGGCATGTTTTATCTTGGGACACTGCAGCATATCCCACTCCATATTTGATTTGGATCCATCTGTATATATTGCATAATGTGGACCTTTTCGGCTTATGTGCTCTATTGTATGTTGTCTCTGATGTTCTGGGGTATAGGAATGCTTTTTTGATAGACATTTTAATTTTGTGCAAACTTTTATTTTATTCATAATCCAAGGAGAGTAATTTTTACTATTGGAGGTAGTTGGATATTTATATTCAGTGACTCAAACAATCTTCTTGATCTAATTGGAAAAGGTGGTGAATGATTGTTAATAAATACATCCCTTAGTTCAATAATTTTTTGGTTGGTGAATCACTTGACTGAATTCTTAGGGCACTTTTCATTGTTACTAACTCTCTATGGAGAGAGAGGTAGTTCACCACATTCAACCTGTAAAGAAGAGGTTGTGACGATTTAAAAGCTCCCCTGTACATATTCTGAGTCCTTCATTATGAACTGGGTCCAACATTTTCAGTACTGCGTTCGCAGCCGAGCCGTATATTTCACTTCCGTAGTCAATGATAGACAGCACTGTTGCTTTATATAGTAATGTAAGGGTTTGTCTATCAGCTCCCCAATTAGTGTTTGATAATTTTCTAATTAGATTCAATGCTCTTTTACATTTTGATTTCACATATGTTATGTGGTGGGCGTTCCAGTTCAAGTGAGTATCAAATACTAATCCTAAAAATTTTGCAGTTTGGCCAATTTGTATACTTTGATTTCTGATTTTCAAATCTATTTCTTCACCTTTCTTCCATCTTTTATCTTTATAAAATAAAATTGCCTGAGTCTTATTAATGGACAATCTAAATCCTACAGATGAGGTCCATTCATCTATTTTTACTATAGATTTGTTAATGATGCGCTCTGCATGTTTAATGCGAGATGCTGAATAATATATGGCAAAATCATCCATATAAAGGTTGCTTTTAATTCCGGTGGGTAGATTTTTACTAATTTCATTAATTGCTAGGGTAAATAGTGTGCCACTAAGGACACTTCCCTGTGGAACACCATTTTCAAGTGGGAATGTTCTGGACAACGCATCATCAATTTTCACCTGAAAACTTCGATTTGTTAGAAAACTTTGGATGAACATGGGTAAATGTCCACGGACGTTATGGTTTTGTAATGTCTTCAATATAGGATACCTCCATGTAGTGTCATAAGCCTTTCTATGTCAAAAAAAGACAGCTATAGTTATTTGTTTTCGTTTAAATCCTCTGTGTATGTGGTCTTCTAGAATAGAGAGAGAATCTAATGTAGACCTGTTACACTGTGACCCAAATTTTGTGGAAGTTAAAATTCTATTTTCTCGAATGTGCCATGTTAGTCCTAGCATTTTTACCCATTTTTTCAAAGTAATTTGCATAATCCAAGCCAACTTGTTAGAGATATTGGTCTGTAATTATTAACATTGCTTGGATCCTTTCCAGGTTTGGGGATAGGAATTATTATAGCTTTACGCCATTCATCAGGAAATTAGATTCTGAAGCCATAATGATTATAAAATTGTAATAAGTATGACTTTGCCAGAGGTGCTAAGTGGTCGATCATCTCAAAGCAAATATTGTCACCTCCAAGGAGCAGATTTTATTGCTATTCAAGAGAGCATATTCCAACTCTTCCATATTAAATTTTCTATTATAATATATATCTTCTTGTTGTTTCGAAATTTATTGTTATTAGTTCTTCATTATTTTTCTTTGTGCGGAAGTGTTCATCTAAATTTTTTATCGCTACTTACATTCGCTAAGTTTTCTCCTATTATATTACTTATTTCTTTTGATCAAGTATTCTTTTTCCATCTTTCAATATGGCATGTCTAGGTGGTTTAACTTGGGTACCATTTATTTTTCTGAATTTTTTCCCATATTTTTTGTATGGGAGTATTATTTGAGAGATCTGAAACATATTTCCTCCATGAAATTATTCTTCCTTGAATTACTTCCTTTTTAAATTTTGCACATATTTTGTTATATATAGGCTTTAATGTATCAATTTCTAGTAATAATATAGTAATTTTTTGTAAAGTTCCTTCTAATATTGGTAATTTTTTATTATTTTACTGAACGTTCTATTTAAATTATCTAGTCGTCTCCCTATTGAGTGTTTTACTTTAATTAAGTCTGTCAGTTTATCGGACCACCATGGGACTTTGTGCTTTGTTGGATGGGGCTTTGACTTTGGTATTGCTTGATCAGCAGCCTTTTTAATGAAGTCAACAAGAATTTTGTTAGTTTCATTATGGTCTTTTAAATATTCAAATGGTTGGATATTTCTTGTGTGCATTTCATATTTTTCCCAATCTGCTTTATTAATGTTATGTGAGGAACATGTTTTTGCAGGATTATTATGTAATAATGATATTAATATTGGGAAATGATCACTGGTGTGCAAATCATCAACTATATTCCAATCTATTCTGTCAATTATATTTGTTGTACAAAGAGTTAGGTCTACTGAAGAAAATGTTCCATGTGTTTTTGAAAAATATGTACTAATTTCGTCATCATTTATACAGCACATGTCGTTTGACTCCATGAACTCTTCAATTTTACTCCCTGCTCTATTTGAGATTGTACATTACAGTCCCATATCGGGTTGTGAGCATTAAAATCCCCTACTATCAATGTAGGTTCTCTGGCATTGCCAAACAAATCCTTAAGTTTTTCTATGTCGTAATTTTTGTTAGGTTGGTTGTATATGTTATAAATTACATAATTATAGTTTTTTATTCGTATTTTGATGCTCGATATTTGCAAGTCAGCAAGTTTACAGGTACCTTGTCATAACATACTTTTGTTATGTACATAATATAGCAGTACCTAAATTTTCCTTCTTCCTTCTCTAGATGTAGATACTAAGGTATATTTACCAATTGTTGATACTGTTTTATTGACATGTTGTAAACATACCATCATTGGTTCGTATTCTTTCAGTAAGCGTTGTAATTCTCCCAAAATGTAATCTGGTCTGAAGACCATTTATGTTCCATTGTATTATATAATTATTGAAAATACTATGTTAAGTGTGTTCAAGCATTACTTTCTTGTTGTGGTTTATCTAGTTGCATTTTTTCTAAAATTTTAGTTACGACATTTATTTGCTTGTCCAATGCACATACAGCCTTTTTTGTGAGTCTCTAGACTAGTGGTTTCTTTACTTCTATATTTTATAAAATTTCGTATAGTGTTTGTTAAACTGTCTTTTGTTATATTTTTGTTTTTGTTGCATAATTCGATGAAACATTCATTACATCCACATGTGTTCTTATGTGTCCTTTTTATCACTTTTAGTGCACCAATTACTGGTGAGGGAGTAATCTCTTCTCCCTTTCACATACTCATTTTTGTCTATGGTGTTCTCCTCTATTATTTCTTTATTGTTCTGGTATTTCCATCCATTTCTTTTATTATTACTTTAGGAGACAAGGGTATGTTTTTATTTTCTTGTCTGTGCACTTTTTTGTGGATCTTTGGTCTTTACTTTAACTGATACCTCTCTAATAATTTTTCTGGTTGCTTTTTTGGTTTTGGGGTGGAGTTTCTCTCTAAAGGAAGGCCTCTTGGATCTTATTTGCTTTCAGTCTCAGGTATTATCTTGTAAAAAAAAAAATATTTCAGGTTATACATTGTATTATCTTGTAATTATTTCGTTAATTAACATGTTTAAATTCAATTCTCTTGTGATTCCATTTCCTCCAATATCTCAAATGAATTTGAACACACAGTTGCACAAGTATCTTGATTTCTTGCTATATTAGTTTCTTGTAAAGTTATTTTTTCTTCTGATTTATCTATTAGGGGTTTGTTATTTGCTTCCATTTTTGTTTCATTCTTTGAGCTCGTTGCCAGCAGAGAACATTTGCTTCTAGCGGGATCATGCATTCCTCTAACTCTCAACTCTAGTTTGGCTTCTCTTATTGGCATTCCTGATCTCTCTTGAAGTAATTTCAGTTCTGTATTGTATATATAGTACATACACTCCTTAGACCTAGCATGGTGGTTTTGGCCACAGTTTACACATTTTGGTTCACCACACTTCCACTGCGTGGTATGTTTGTCAGATCCACAATACGCACAGATCGATATATTTCTGCAATTTTTCCATGTATGCCCATATTTACTGCAGTTTTGCACTGTAGAGGTTTTGGAACATAAGGTCTCAGTTCTCTATTTTGGCCCATGATTTTAATTTTGAAAGGCAATTCTTGGCCTTCAAATTTTATTTTTGCTATTTTTCAATGTCTTTTCATTTACTTTGTCTACTGGTTATACTGTATACTTCACAATCTTGTACATTGTTGTACCTTTTTTTAAGGGAATCCAGCAAAATATTTTTCTCTATTGGCTCTTCACTTTTAGGAAGTACTACAGTACCCTGTACACTGTTCATATTGTCGTGCTTTCTTATCGTTACTTTTTATATTGTCTATGTTCTTTATGGTTAAATAATTTTCAGATTGATTTTTGTAGTTTTTCTTTTTATTAAACCACTCCTGTCTTTATTTGTCTAAATGACATTTCTGAGGTTGGGTGCCTACTTAACAAATAATTTTCCAATCTTAATGCTGATATTTTTCTGTCGGTTTCCAAGGTCAAGAACCTTGACCAACTTCCACTCCCAAAGAGGGAGTCGAAGTGAGTCAAGGTTGGGTCAATTCTAAATTTGCTTTTTCTTTGTGGCTTGTATGGTATTAAAGTTTTAATACCAGCCTGTTCTTCATTACCTGGGTTTTCCTTAGAACAGTCCATTGCCATACCAGAAGTCGTAGGGGTTTTTGTTTTAGTTTCCATATATATAAAGTTTTACATATTTCGTCCAGGATGAGATCCCTCTCACCAAGGAGGCCCAACTGGGGGAGGAGCAATACTGTTACGCTATGGTAACTGCCCTGGGACACTCACCTGGATATACGTCATACCCACAGTGCCTTAAGGGTCGTCAGTCACAAGAGATCGGACCCAGCACTGTGGGCCATGGCTTAACATAAAAACATTTCCCCTCGCTCGACCACGTCAGGTACTCTAGTTTTACGGGTGGAGTGCATGCCGTCCAACTCCACCCCCTCCATCAGGTTAAAAGAGCAGTCAATTCAATATTCCAAAACCATGCCAGGGTCGTCAACAAAAGAAGAAGAAGGGAAAGGGGAAAATTTATAAGGAGGAGGAGTAAAGGAGTTAAAGGTCCCAATGTTCAGTTGGATCCACAGCAGAGAGTGTAGGCGTAAAGGGGCATACTCTCTCTGCAGTGGATCCCTAAGCCCCCCACCTCGTCAAGGAGTTGGGATCAGGGGGGAAACTCGTCTAAATTCCCTCCTCTGTTTGGATGATTGTTTGTTTGTTTGTCTGGTGTTTTTACGTTGCATGGAACCAGTGGTTATTCAGCAACGGGACCAACGGCTTTACGTGACTTCCGAACCACGTCGAGAGTGAACTTCTATCACCAGAAATACACATCTCTCACTCCTCAATGGAATGGCCGAGAATCGAACCTGCGACCACCGAGGTGAGAAGCAAACACCATACCAACCACGCCACTGAGGCGCTCTCTGTTTGGGTGATGTTTCCTACTTTCCTTAGTCTCGGTTTTAAGTTGCTTTTTGCTGTTAGCAGCGTTTATTCCCTGGAAGTCTTTATAGTGGTAGGAGTGATTTTATGAACATTTTTCAATTTATAACGGCGCGGAGAGGGATGACAGACTCTTGTGCTTGCATCTGATATCGTACATTTTCATTTCTGCATCTTTACAAACAAGAACAGAAAAACGCAGACAACGGTCTATTATGTGAAATTAAAAAAACGCGATGAATATTTTCTGATGTGTAAATTTCCTTAATGTGTTGACTGCTACAAAATGACTTTTTATGTTTTTGATTCGGTATTCGGAAATCACGACGCCTTTATCTGTACTGATTCTTGCTACTCCTGACGTCATTCTCGCTCGGCTCCACTTCTGTCATCCAGTCACTCTCATTGTCGATTCTCGCCTTCCTTCCCGTCCTAGTTCCTTATTTTCTTTGTTTCGTCTTCATACACTTAATACAGATTTCGTTGTGGTATGCCACTCAGATGTCGCCAGTTCGCGTCTCGGTGGGGTCTGCCGTTGGAGGTTGAAACCAACATTCTCTGGAAGCTTGAATTTCAAGTCAGTGGCTCTTTTGGTGTGCCAATTGTTCCTTTGAATAGGTTTCATCTACTGAAATGATAATAATAATAATATTAGTAAAAATAAAGATCCCTCAGCCACCAGGTAGGTGTATTCAATTGCACCTCAGACCTCGAATAGATCGAAAGACAACCGGGTCATTTGTCGTCTGGTTGCTTCTCCAGGAAATGATTCGACCTCTCTCTGGGTCTTGGTTTTTATCCTCTTTTTCGGTCATTATATTCTTCTTCATTCACTCCTTTAGAGCAGTTTCATTAAAATCTTGATTGTTTTGTGTAGTCTCTGCAGGATCCTCCACGTCCGACAGTATGTCTGTATTTCTTTTATTTACTGAAGACTGTGTCCAATGGTTTATTGATGATGCGCATACGATAAGCTGCTGATATGTTTTCATGACATGTTTTACTGCTGTCAGCACACACACACACACACGTATGCAAGTATGTGGGTACATGTGTGACAAATTCATATATATATATTACGTGTGTGTGCGTTGTACATTCTTAAAGATGTTTTACAGATAATTTAACGCTAAATCAGTTAACTAATCAATCAGTTCCAGGTTTAAAGGTAAGGATTTGCGTCCAGGAAATACCTCAACATCAGTATGCCCAGTTACAAGGAGACTGACTACAAAGCAGCAAGTATTTATGCACAGGCATTAGAGAGAGAGAGAGAGAGAGAGAGAGAGAGAGAGAGAGAGAGAGAGAGAGAGAGAGAGAAAAAACAAATTTCATGGTAGGAATTATTTCAACAGTTTATGTTTATTTTAGCACATTTCGTATTGGTGTGTGTGTGTGTGTCATTTTGAAATACGTACACGTCACATTCACATAGTCGCTTTTTTTTTTTAAAGCATAAACAAATTATTCAATTACTCAGCAACGTTACGAATTTACCGGATGGAATGCATCAATTCCTCTTTACAACTCAAATGTGAGCTTGAAATGAAAATTTCTTTATTAGAAAAAAAAAAATCACAGTTCAAACGAAGAACATTCATGAAGATATTTTCAACTTTACCGAACCGAAGACTTTAAAAGACCGACCTCAAAATTCACATTTTTCAAAAGTTGCAGAATATATTTTATGTATTCTCATATTCCTGATCATCAGACCATTAATCTGATTCTATTCAGGTGGAGTAAATGTTAGTTTGTACTATTTCGGCGTTTTATTGCATATCATGTAAAATCTATTTCTATTTTTCCTTGTGCAAATCCTGTGTAATGGATTTCAAATATCTCCATGAAAATCTAGAACAACTATTGCAAGAAGTAACTATCCGTCTCTTTGTCTAAATTTTTTCTAAATCTTGTTCCATGGCATCAATCGAGGTTTTAGCTGTATTAAAATTTAAAACTATCTGCGCTATTTAATTCACTTATGCGTTTCTGTTTCCATTAACAAAAGAAGTACACGTTTTTTCAAACAATAAATTTTGATCGTCAGGTTAATGTTACTTCTTTTTTTGGGGGGGTTATGCTTGTGTTCTATTTTCATACATCATCTAGGAAAAGAGTCCAGAAAATTGAGACATTTATCTCGTCCAATACCAATCGAATTTTCTTTCAAATAATTGAGTAACAGACATGTCATAGAGTGGGTCGAGGGAATTGCTATGTTAGTGAAGGATTTCCAAATAGACCTCATTGTATAGGATTAGAATAAGGATATTCTTCTCATAACTCATAAGAGTTCAGACAGAAAATTGTTGAACTAATGAGTCTAGGCGGGATAACAACGAACTGGCTAATGATGGTGCGGCATTGTACGTCCAACTTCATTACAGGTTTTGAGCGGAAAAGAATTTCAAATAGCTTTCAAGACAAAAGGCCACCTTTGGAAACTGTTGCATGATTATTTTTGCATTGATAACCCAAATTAGAACCTTCACTGAACATAACAGCTTGTAAGATCCGGTTGGAATGTTGTCATACTTTGAAGAAAAATTATATTTAGAAATATATTTAGTTTCGACTGAAAGTTAAAATGTTCTTGTTGATAATAATGAAGGAGACGAAAATTCCAGAAAGAGCTTTTCAAAGGAAGGGTGAAGTCAACACTAATTTCTAAAATTGGACCTTGCGCTGACAACCAAGGAAAATGAAGGAGAAAGTCAATAGACTCTGAGAGCAAAAGGAATTGGAAACAACGATGGAAATACAATAATCATGAAAGTTTACTTTTGTTTTGGTAAAAAAAGAAATGGTTGTTAATAGTTTAAAATGTCATCTGTACTTTAATGGTTCATGTGAAATTTTTGCTTTCTTTCGTCAACGTTCATCGTTAACTGGTGGAGATGTAATTATTGTGTTTAAAGGGAATATGCATCCCTAACAGCGTGTCCATCAAGAGAGAAAGGAAGGACGGAAGTCAGAAGAAACAAACCAGAAATGACAAAAGGCAACGCTCACGTAAGGTAAAGAGAGTTCAATTGAGGAAGAAGCTGTTTAATAAACAAGGACTCCAGAATTGTCAGCAGTTTGCTATTCGGTGCCCGTCCCAATACTTCAAAATCGTTGTATTGTATATTATGTTTGCCTTTATTGGCATGCTGTCTGATGTTACAAAATTCAGGATTAGCAAGTTTGTTCCAAGTTCGATAGCTAACGCCCCTATGGCAATCAATTATGACACTTAGTAACCTCTGTGTGGATCCAACGTAGGTCCCCAGATTACATCTGGGGCAATTCAACTTGTACACAACACATGAGGTCATCAAAGAGTCAGGTTTATCCTTGAATTTAAACATACTACCTAATCTAAGCGAATTTATTGGGATGATATTAAATCTGATAGTGGTCTATAATTAAATATGATTTTTCTTAGCGCATTGGAGAAATTTTTGTCATGGATTAAAGGTACATTTGCAGAAGGTAAGGAGACTTTTGGAATAAAAAAGTTATTAAGAAGTTTAAAAACATACCAGTGAAAAAGTGTAGTGGGAACATAATTGCTGGTAAAATATTTACGTAAAAAGTTGATTTCTTCGTGAAAAAACTCAAGTAGATGTTAGTGAGATAGCACGATGAAGTAATGTGGATAGAGTTTAATTTAAAGCCATAAAAACGGTGAGTATAAAAATTTTAACCCAGTCCTGTAAAAGTTCTCTTCCTGTAAACTGAAGTGTTAAAATGATCATATTGTCGTAAGACTAAAACATCTAGCAAAGGTAGTTTATTATCACTTTCGCATTCCATAGTAAATTTTGTATTTGGGGACCAACGTGGGATCTACACAGAGGTTACTAAGGGTCAGAACTGATTGCCATAAGGGCGTCAGCTATCGATCTGGTTACTAACTTGCTAATCCTGAATTTTCTAACATCAGGCAACACGTCAATAAATGCAAACACAATATACAATACAAAGATTTTGAAATATTGGGACGGGCACAGAGTGGCAAACTGCTGACAATTCTGGAGTCCTTGTTTGTTAAACAGCTTGTTCCTCAATTGAACACTGGTTTTGTTTCTTCTGACTTCTGTCCTTCATTTCTCTCTGTACATGGAATTCTTTGAAAAACTGGCTACTTACCTAATATCATTTATATTCCTGTAAAGTGGTATAGATATGTTGATGATATTTTAGCTGTTCTGCCTGTCGGTATTGATGTAAATGATTTACTCTCTAAATTAAATAACCAGGTACCATCGATTAAGTTTATTCTAGAATTAGAAAAAGACAATTACCTCCCTTTCTTAGATGTTTTGATACATAGAGAACCATTTCAATGTAAATTCAGTATTTATAGGAAACCAACCAATAACTTAACTTATGTTCATTTCTATTCAGGCCACCATCTTAACATAAAAATGTCAATTTTTTGTTTCTTCTATGTTTTTGTTGCGCATTGTCAGTCCCCAATATTTGGATAAAAAATTGAATACATAAGAAAAATAGGAAAGATTTATGTTACCTCACATATATTAGATATTTGTTATAATAAAGCCCACAAAAAGTTTTATAGTGTAAGTAACACGGAGAAAGAAAATTCTAAGAACATTCTCAGTTTGCCTTATTTTAACGGATTTGAAACCATTAAATCATTGTTAAAAGACTTTAACAATGGTCAACCTTGTTTTTTCCTATAATAACACACAAAAAGGAATGTTAATAAAAAATGGCCCCAGAGAAAGCAACAACATAATATACAATTCCATGTATGGATTGTCCCTCATTTTATCTCGGACAGTCGAGCAAGGGATTAGAAGTAAGGTTAAGCCAGCATAAATATTCTGTAAAAACTGGGCAAACATCTAATCCAATATTCATTCATTCAAGTGAAAACAACCATCGAATAAATTGGATTGGTAGTTCAGTAATTGCAAGGTCAAAAGATGCCTTATCACCAAATCTTTTAGGATCTGCTTTAATACAACTTACTTTTCATTGTAATTTCTCTATTAGTCGTGGCCTATTTCATTTAGACCCTTGTATTTGTAACATGTTTAAGAATGACCTCAAAGATATAATTACAGACTTAAATAAGAATTAGTTGCCTTCTTAGATATCTTCGTTGTAGATGTATGTTTAATATGTAATGTGAATATGTTTTTGTTTACCAAAGTTCTGAATAGCTGTCACCTATAATAATCCTTTAATTGTCTTGTCCTTGCATCTGAGCAGTTTGTCTTAAACCTTTAATTGTACCCATGTTTATGCTTGTTTGGGAAGGTTACTCATCTTCCAGGTGTGTCGGATTCTAGGTACCAATCTCTTTAAAATCCCTATCTGTCAGTTATACGACCTTTCTAGTATTGTCATTTCCTCATGTAAGTCAGTTCATCTGCTAAGTAAAGGATGTTTGAACGTCGAAAGATCTTGCGGAAACTCCATTGATTATTTTCCCCCGTGGCTTATACCTTTATATATATATACACACACACACATATATACACAGAAACACTGTCTAACTTGGTGTGGAAATGTTGACTCTTCCACCCAACTGGGTAAGCAATTAATTGTTTTAGTCAACAATGGCATGCCTTGCTATGTGAATTACTATTTGCTCCAAAACCTGTCCTGATCATATAGAAGTACTTTCATGCTCATATTTCAAAGAGCCTCCTTTAGGACTTTTTTTCATTCTATTTTATTTTCTTTGCCCAAACTTAACATTTAAATGGAATAACGTAAAGGGAAATTCCTGAGAATTAGGTGCAGTTTGAATAGGAGGGAAAACCGAAAGAACTAGACTAAACTGCTTCGTATCAGGGACACAGTAAAAGAATCCTTCATTGCCGTGATGTAGAAAGCCGCGAGAACATTTTTGACTTAGCCTCTTTTCCTGTTGTTTCAAACACCATCCCGTAGTTGAAAAACATTACTAATGTCATTTTGACGACTTGTCAAAGTTGCTTTATTGCTTATCATCCTGACAAAAAGATCCACCCGATTATTTATTTACTACAAAAGAAGAAAAACGAGCAGCCTGGTGACGAAGAATAACCCAGTCCCTGCACATCAGGACTCCTTGAAGAGGACCAACATTGTATACCAGTATTCATGCCCTGTCTGAAGATCCCTTGGCACCTACATCGATATAACCACGAAATGCTTTTCGAAGCCATGCCCAGGAAGGGCAATAATCAAACATACCAGGAGGGTTGTTAAGGTTTATGTTCGCCAAATGAACCAATATCTCCCAATACCAGGATTTCGGGCATTATGCCGATATACTTTCTTCGAGCCTATGTTTTCGAAAAATCATAATGAACCGAAATGGCCTGAAACACCAAGAGACAAAGGAAATTATGAGAGTGTAGCGCTTATGTTGAAACGAACATGCACTTTATTGTACTGCGGTGGTTTGGATTAAATACAAAGGGAGCTTTTACTAGATGTACGGTTTATTATTATTAATAAAATACTTATCGCAAGTTGGCTGCCGAAGGGTTTATTCTTTTTGAAAATACAAATGCATACACGCACACAGACACATCACACACACAAATATGTGTGTGTGTGTGTGTATATATATATATATATATATATATATATATATATATATATATATATATATATATATATATATATATAGAGAGAG
>NC_061094.1:1323007-1388007 GCF_015104395.2 Macrobrachium nipponense
GCGTGTATATACTCGCAAAACAAGGCTTTAAGTGTAATTTTGGTGCCAAGAACTTAGGCAACCCGTAGAGTGGATGAATTTTAGCCGTTTTTCACTCGACTTCGCTTCCAAGTAAATGAAACTCGTCTAAATTCCCTCCTCTGTTTGGGTGATGTTTCCTTAGTCTCGGTTTTAAGTTGCTTTTTGCTGTTAGCAGCGTTTATTCCCTGGAATCTTTATAGTGGGAGGAGTGATTTATGAACATTTTTCATTATAACGGCGCGGAGGGGGATTACAGACTCTTGTGCTTGCATCTGATATCGTATATTTTCATTTCTGCATCTTTACAAAAATGTTTATACCTGTCAGACAAACAAGAACAGAAAAACGCAGACAACGGTCTATTGATGTGTAAATTTCCTTATGTGTTGACTGCTACAAAATGACTTTTTATGTTTTTCATTCGGTATTCGGAAATCACGACGCCTTTATCTGTCACTGATTCTTGCTACTCCTGACGTCATTCTCGCTCGGCTCCACTTCTTCTGTCATCCAGTCACTCTCATTGTCGATCCTCGCCTTCCTTCCCGTCCTAGTTCCTTATTTTCTTTGTTTCGTCTTCATACACTTAATACAGATTTCGTTGTGGTATGCCACTCAGATGTCGCCGGTTCGCGTCTCGGTGGGGTCTGCGGTGGGAGGTTGAAACCAACATTCTCTGGAAGCTTGAATTTCAAGTCAGTGGCCCCTTTGGTGTGCCAATTGTTCCTTTGAATAGGTTTCATCTACTGAAATGATAATAATAATAATATTAGTTAAAATAAAAATCCATCAGCCACCAGGTAGGTGTATTCAATTGCACCTCAGACCTCGAATAGATCGAAAGACAACCGGGTCATTTATCGTCTGATGGCATCTCCAGGAAATGATTCGACCTCTCTCTGGGTCTTGGTTTTTATCCTCTTTTTCGGTCATTATATTCGTCTTCATTCACTCCTTTAGAGCAGTTTCATTAAAATCTTGATTGTTTTGTGTAGTCTCTGCAGGATCCTCCACGTCCGACAGTATGTCTGTATTTCTTTTATTTACTGAAGACTGTGTCCAATGGTTTATTGATGATGCGCATACGATAAGCTGCTGATATGTTTTCATGACATGTTTTACTGCTGTCAGCACACACACACACACACACACATATGCAAGTATGTGGGTACATGTGTGACAAATTCATATATATATATATATATAATATATATATATATATATATATATATATATATATTACGTGTGTGTGCGTTGTACATTCTTAAAGATGTTTTACAGATAATTTAACGCTAAATCAGTTAACTAATCAATCAGTTCCAGGTTTATAGGTAAGGATTTGCGTCCAGGAAATACCTCAACATCAGTATGCCCAGTTACAAGAAGACTGACTACAAAGCAGCAAGTATTTATGCACAGGCATTAGAGAGAGAGAGAGAGAGGAGAGAGAGAGAGAGAGAAGAGAGAGAGAGAGAGAGAGAGAGAGAGAGAGAGAGACTGCGAATGAGAGAGAGAAAAAAAACAAATTTCATGGTAGGAATTATTTCAACAGTTTATGTTTATTTTAGCACATTTCGTATTGGTGTGTGTGTGTGTGTGTGTCATTTTGAAATACGTACACGTCACATTCACATAGTCGCTTTTTTTTAAAGCATAAACAAATTATTCAATTACTCAGCAACGTTACGAATTTACCGGATGGAATGCATCAATTCCTCTTTACAACTCAAATGTGAGCTTGAAATGAAAATTTCTTTATTAGAAAAAAAAAATCACAGTTCAAACGAAGAACATTCATGAAGATATTTTCAACTTTACCGAACCGAAGACTTTAAAAGACCGACCTCAAAATTCACATTTTTCAAAAGTTGCAGAATATATTTTATGTATTCCCATATTCCTGATCATCAGACCATTAATCTGATTCTATTCAGGTGGAGTAAATGTTAGTTTGTACTATTTCGGCGTTTTATTGCATATCATGTAAAATCTATTTCTATTTTTCCTTGTGCAAGTCTTGTGTAATGGATTTCAAATATCTTCATGAAAATCTAGAACAACTATTGCAAGAAGTAACTGTCCGTCTCTTTATCTAATCTTTTTCTAAATCTTGTTCCATGGCATCACTCGAGGTTTTAGCTGTATTAAAATTTAAAACTATCTGCGCTATTTAATTCACTTATGCGTTTCTGTTTCCATTAACAAAAGAAGTACACGTTTTTTCAAACAATAAATTTTGATCGTCAGGTTAATGTTACTTCTTGTTTTTTGGGGGTTATGCTTGTGTTCTATTTTCATACATCATCTAGGAAAAGAGTCCAGAAAATTGAGACATTTATCTCGTCCAATACCAATCGAGTTTTCTTTCAAATAATTGAGTAACAGACTTGTCATAGAGTGGGTCGAGGGAATTGCTATGTTAGTGAGGGATTTCCCAATAGACCTCATTGTATAGGATTAGAATAAGGATATTCTTCTCATAACGAGGTCTTACCTAAGAGTTCAGACAGAAAATTGTTGAACTAATGAGTCTAGGCGGGATAACAACGAACTGGCTAATGATGGTGCGGCATTGTACGTCCAACTTCATTACAGGTTTTGAGCGGAAAAGAATTTCAAATAGCTTTCAAGACAAAAGGCCACCTTTGCAAACTGTTGCATAATTATTTTTGCATTGATAACCCAAATTAGAACCTTCACTGAACATAACAGCTTGTAAGATCCAGTTGGAATGTTGTCATACTTTGAAGAAAAATAATATTTAGAAATATATTTAGTTTCGACTGAAAGTTAAAATGTTCTTGTTGATAATAATGAAGGAGACGAAACTTTCCAGATAGAGCTTTTCAAAGGAAGGGTGAAGTCAACACTAATTTCTAAAATTGGACCTTGCGCTGACAACCAAGGAAAATGAAGGAGAAAGTCAATAGACTCTGAGAGCAAAAGGAATTGGAAACAACGATGGAAATACAATAGTCATGAAAGTTTACTTTTGTTTTGGTAAAAAAAGAAATGGTTGTTAATAGTTTAAAATGTCATCTGTACTTCTAATGGTTCATGTGAAATTTTTGCTTTCTTTCGTCAACGTTCATCGTTAACTGGTGGAGATGTAATTATTGTGTTTAAAGGGAATATGCATCCCTAACAGCGTGTCCATCAAGAGAGAAAGGAAGGACGGAAGTCAGAAGAAACAAACCAGAAATGACAAAAGGCAACGCTCACGTAAGGTAAAGAGAGTTCAATTGAGGAACAAGCTGTTTAATAAACAAGGACTCCAGAATTGTCAGCAGTTTGCCACTCGGTGCCCGTCCCAATACTTCAAAATCGTTGTATTGTATATTATGTTTGCCTTTATTGGCATGCTGTCTGATGTTAGAAAATTCAGGATTAGCAAGTTTGTTCCAAGTTCGATGGCAATCAATTATGACACTTGGTAACCTGTGTGTGGATCCAACGTAGGTCCCCAGATTACATCTGGGGCAATTCAACTTGTACACAACACATGAGGTCATCAAAGGGTCAGGTTTATCCTTGAATTTAAACATACTACCTAAACTAAGCGAATTTATCGGAGGATATTAAATCTGATAGTGGTCTATAATTAAATATGATTTTTCTTAGCGCATTGGAGAAATTTTTGTCATGGATTAAAGGTACATTTGCATAAAACAGAAGCTTAGGCACAGAAGGTAAGGAGACTTTTGGAATAAAAAAGTTATTAAGAAGTTTAAAAACATACCAGTGAAAAAGTGTAGTGGGAACATAATTGCTGGTAAAATATTTACGTAAAAAGTTGATTTCTTCGTGAAAAAACTCTCAAGTAGATGTTAGTGAGATGGCACGATGAAGTAATGTGGATAGAGTTTAATTTAAAGCCATAAAAACGGTGAGTATAAAAATTTTAACCCAGTCCTGTAAAAGTTCTCTTCCTGTAAACTGAAGTGTTAAAATGATCATATTGTCGTAAGACTAAAACATCTAGCAAAGGTAGTTTATTATCACTTTCGCATTCCATAGTAAATTTTGTATTTGGGGACCAACGTGGGATCTACACAGAGGTTACTAAGGGTCAGAACTGATTGCCATAAGGGCGTCAGCTATCGATCTGGTTACAAACTTGCTAATCCTGAATTTTCTAACATCAGGCAACACTTCAATAAATGCAAACACAATATACAATAGAAAGATTTTGAAATATTGGGACGGGCACAGAGTGGCAAACTGCTGACAATTCTGGAGTCCTTGTTTGTTAAACAGCTTGTTCCTCAATTGAACACTGGTTTGTTTCTTCTGACTTCTGTCCTTCATTTCTCTCTTGTACATGGAATTCTTTGAAAAATGCTACTTACCTAATATCATTTATATTCCTGTAAAGTGGTATAGATATGTTGATGATATTTTAGCTGTTCTGCCTGTCGGTATTGATGTAAATGATTTACTCTCTTAAATTAAATAACCAGGTACCAATCGATTAAGTTTATTCTAGAATTAGAAAAAGACAATTACCTCCCTTTCTTAGATGTTTTGATACATAGAGAACCATTTCAATGTAAATTCAGTATTTATAGGAAACCAACCAATAACTTAACTTATGTTCATTTCTATTCAGGCCACCATCTTAACATAAAAATGTCAATTTTTTCTTCTATGTTTTTGTTGCGCATTGTCAGTCCCCAATATTTGGATAAAAAAATTGAATACATAAGAAAAATAGGGAAAGATTTATGTTATCCTTCACATATATTAGATATTTGTTATAATAAAGCCCACAAAAAGTTTTATAGTGTAAGTAACATGGAGAAAGAAAATTCTAAGAACATTCTCAGTTTGCCTTATTTTAACGGATTTGAAACCATTAAATCATTGTTAAAAGACTTTAACAATGGTCAACCTTGTTTTTTCCTATAATAACACACAAAAAGGAATGTTAATAAAAAATGGCCCCAGAGAAAGCAACAACATAATATATACAATTCCATGTATGGATTGTCCCTCATTTTATCTCGGACAGTCGAGCAAGGGATTAGAAGTAAGGTTAAGCCAGCATAAATATTCTGTAAAAACTGGGCAAACATCTAATCCAATATTCATTCATTCAAGTGAAAACAACCATCGAATAAATTGGATTGGTAGTTCAGTAATTGCAAGGTCAAAAGATGCCTTATCACCAAATCTTTTAGGATCTGCTTTAATACAACTTACTTTTCATTGTAATTTCTCTATTGGTCGTGGCCTTTTTCATTTAGACCCTTGTATTTGTAACATGTTTAAGAATCTCAAAGATATAATTACAGACTTAAATAAGAATTAGTTGCCTTAGAGATATCTTCGTTGTAGATGTATGTTTAATATGTAATGTGAATGTTTTTGTTTTACCAAAGTTCTGAATAGCTGTCACCTATAATAATCCTTTAATTGTCTTGTCCTTGCATCTGAGCAGTTTGTCTTAAACCTTTAATTGTACCCATGTTATGCTTGTTTGGGAAGGTTACTCATCTTCCAGGTGTGTCGGATTCTAGGTACTAATCTCTTT
Source organism: Macrobrachium nipponense (assembly GCF_015104395.2). Lineage (NCBI taxonomy): Eukaryota > Metazoa > Arthropoda > Malacostraca > Decapoda > Palaemonidae > Macrobrachium > Macrobrachium nipponense. The sequence goes on from NC_061094.1 coordinate 1,328,562, forward strand.
AAAATCCCTATCTGTCAGTTATACGACCTTTCTAGTATTGTCATTTCCTCATGTAAGTCAGTTCATCTGCTAAGTAAAGGATATTATAGATATATATATAGATGATATATATATATATATAGATATATTAATATTATATATATATATATATATATATTATATATATAATATATATATATACACACACACATACACATATATACACAGAAACACTGTCTAACTTGGTGTGGAAATGTTGACTCCTCCACCCAACTGGGTAAGCAATTCATTGTTTTAGTCAACAATGGCATGCCTTGCTATGTGAATTACTATTTGCTCCAAAACCTGTCCTGATCATATAGAAGTACTTTCATGCACATCAAAGAGCCTCCTTTTGGACTTTTTTTCATTCTATTTTAGTTTCTTTGCCCAAACTTAACATTTAAATGGAATAACGTAAAGGGAAATTCCTGAGAATAAGGTGCAGTTTGAATATAAGGGAAACCGAAAGGAGGGAAAACCGAAAAGAACTAGACTAAACTGCTTCGTATCAGGGACACAGTAAAGAATCCTTCATTGCCGTGATGTAGAAAGCCGCGAGAACATTTTTGACTTAGCCTCTTTTCCTGTTGTTTCAAAACACCGTCCCGTAGTTGAAAAACATTACTAATGTCATTTTAACGACTTGTCAAAGTTGCTTTATTGCTTATCATCCTGACAAAAAGATCCACCCGATTATTTATTTACTACAAAAGAAGAAAAACGAGCAGCCTGGTGACGAAGAATAACCCAGTCCCCGCACATCAGGACTCCTTGAAGAGGACCAACATTGTATACCAGTATTCATGCCCCGTCTGAAGATCCCTTGGCACCTACATCGATATAACCACGATAAGCTTTTCGAAGAAGATTCCCTGCCATGCCCAGGAAGGGCAATAATCAAACATACCAGGACTTCCCATAACAAGAGGATCTCCCAAAATGACATCACCCAAGATTTTTAAGTTATTGATCAAGCCCCTGACCAGTACACCTGCGGCTCCTGGAAGCCCTACATATTGGTAAGGAGAAGCCCTTTCTCAACACCACGCAAAAAACCTTCCTCCTTCCCACGGTCACTAGGTGGTCTGCCCTGGTATGCCCTGGTATGCCCTGAGCGCCCTACAAGAAGTGCAGATCAATCAAAACTCGGCAGCAGAGGAGCAGAATTCACATGACCAATCCAAGCGTTCCTACAGGGGTCACACTGAAAGGCTGCCCCTACCTATGTCTCCGGCGAGAAGGCTTTCCCCGGGGAGACATTCCCCAAGCAGCCAATCAGAAATCAGCCCCGGATTTGACCACACCCACCACTCCTATGCATACTGACCTACCCACAGTGCTCATCCAGATTGATGATGATGATTGATCGATGAGAAGTTACCCAGAATTGGCAGAGGACCGACGTATAGCAGAGCAGCTCCTAGGTTCCAGGCAGATGTCAGGCTGCCTGCCAACCAAGCAGCAGCTACAACCAGTTACAACCTTCCCATACCATATCTCCATCCTCAATCCTTACCACAAACCTCCCCTTCCCAACAACTCTAATTTTTTCTACTGTATCCAAATTTTGATCTCCCAGAGAATGTGCCACTGGTGGGTTAGTCTAGTAACCCCTGGGATCCAGGACTGTAGCCAAAGCACACCAGTGGGAGGAATAAACTCATCCAGCCTCAAGGATGTCGGAAGCTAGGAACAATAGGATCAACACAAGTCAACAAACCTTTCAACTTTTCCACTATTCGATACCAACACATCTTCGACTATAACACCACAACACTCTTCTAATTTCCACACAAGGCAAGAAACATAACTGACCTCTGGTCTTTGCAGAGAGAAAAAGCATAAGTAAAATAACGAATGACTAACTAAAGTGTTGCAGACTAGGACCATATCATCATCAATCATCATCATGCATTATGATATCGTCACCATACCTCACCAAACCCTCCATCAAGTTAATTAATGAAGGTTGGGGGACCTTTGAAGTGAGGAAGAGAAAAATATATGACTTATCTGGGGAACTAAAAATAGTTATTTTCAGAGTAAATCCGGGGCACTAAAACAGCATCTATATATAGTAGTAAGGGAGGAAGATGTGGATAAAATACTAGGGGAGGGAGTAGTGGAAAAATTCAAGACAAATAAAGTCGACATCACCACACCACCAGGAGTGCATTCACTAAGGTCAGTAATACTGAAATATGTTGACAAACAAGTACATGATTACTCAGACCCTGACAAAGCAGCAAGCATTGGGACAGGTAGACATGGGCAAAAGTAGAAGCGGTTACCTCCTCAACAGTAACGTACAACAAGGGAAGACAAGGACGGTAAAAGTCACATTCAAAGCTAGAGAAATGCCCTTAAGGCATTAGGAGATAGACTAGTAATTTGCAACTGGTCCATTACCGCCCATCACGTGCATCAAGAGATCAGTACCCCTCTCCCTCACTGCGGGAATAGTCTCTATTATGCCCACATAAGGAAGCACTGCCTGACACCACGACAATTAAATCTGCATAAAATGCAGCCAAGTCGGCCATCTAGCCGCGAGTTGCACCGAATTAAATGTATACACTGTGGAGGGGGGGGGGGCAGCACGCCGCCCTAGGCAGAACCTGTCCAGTAAGGATCAACCTAAGAAAAAAAAGGGGGCAGAGGAATTAAGGAAGGCTGAAGCAGAAAAATCCAAAGCCAAAAATAAATCCTTCAGTACGGCCCTGCAAACACCCCACAGCAACATACAACACACCATTTAACAACACCACATCACCCACACAACCAGTACAGCAACAACAGTCAATCAACATCCAGCTGTGGCATATTTATAATGGCCATATTTTTGAAGCAATGCAAGCTATGGCAGTACCAGGGACGTACCAAAAAGCCCTAAACAATTATTATGACGCAAACAACCTGCCAAAAATAATCCCCCAAATGGCCACAGGCGAACAAATCATCAGCAAATTAGGGAACATTGGAAACACACAGACGCAACCACAAACAACACGCATGGAACAAGCACAAACAAGAACAGACCCTAGCGGCTCACAAGTTGAGCCCACAAACAATGAAATGTTATACACTCCAGTAGCCAGGGATGAGACTATCATCATCTCGAAGAGGGCGGCAGAGAGGGACCGTAGGGATGAGGGTGACGGAGAGGAGAAACTAGAACCAAAAAAAAAATAATAATAAATAAATAAATAAGCGAAACATACAGGAACTGAGGAGAAACGCTCATGCATAAATAGACCAAGGGCTGAAAAAAAAAGACATAAAAAGAATAAAAGAAGGCAGTGTAACTCACACTTCCCATAGAATGGGATGTCGATATCGAATCCAGTCATGTCCAAATACAATTAACACGAAGACTGCATAGGGTTTTCCCCGATTATTCATGAGGAAGAACTAAAACAAATTCTACACGCTCTAGGAGCGGAGAAGACTGTTCCTCTCTCTAGCATACAAGAAACGTAGATAGAATGCTCCAACTGAGAAGAGATACTTTGAAACACACCAAGGGTCCGAACACAGGAATGAAGAAAAATAAATGATATTCATTACTCTCTCTCTCTCTCTCAACAGTAACAACCCATAACAACACCTACAACTTCTCACAACCCTCACCTCCTCTCATCTGAGAAGAAGGGAGCGGGGTAGGGACTATCCCATCCCACGCTCAAACTCCGATGAATGAATGACTCGCCACTTGTAAATAAACTGTAGAATAAGGTATGATAACCCCTAATCCCGAGCCTGCAACACGAGGTATGATAGTAAAATAGAAAAAAAATCTAACTAATCTTCAACAAATAGTTTACTAAACCCAAAACTAACACTAGAAATAAGGTAAAATTAAGTTTAATCTTTATTGTTATTCACCCAAATCAGTTACATTATAGTATTCAGGAATGGAAAGTAAATGTCTAAGCATTATGTATAAAAACATTAAACAAGTATAAATTCTTAACTGTACCGTGAATATCTTGCATTAGAGGAGAGAGAGAGAGAGAGAGAGAGAGAGAGAGATTAATATAAGTGGACCCAAGCTGTATTGTGAGGGTTGTTAAGGTTTATGTTCGCCAAATGAACCAATATCTCCCAATACCAGGATTTCGGTCATTATGCCGACATCCTTTCTTCGAGCCTATGTTTTCGAAAAATCATAATGAACCGAAATGGCCTGAAACACCAAGAGACAAAGGAAATTATGAGAGTGTAGCGCTTGTGTTGAAACGAACATGCACTTAATTGTACTGCGGTGGTTTGGATTAAATACAAAGGGAGCTTTTACTAGATGTACGGTTTATTATCATGATTAAAATACTTATCGCAAGTTGGCCGCCGAAGGGTTTATTCTTTTTGAAAATACAAATGCATACACGCACACAGACACATCACACACACAAATATGTGTGAGTAAGGTGGCACCAAGGGTTTATTCTTATGAAAATACAACCATCAACCTCTTCAGGAGGGGTTGATGGTTGCATGAGTTTACTCGGCATCGGAAATTTCTGGACTCAGTCTATTTTCTTAAAAAATTTCTTCCCTTAAGAGCACTTGGCGCACTAAAGTCAAAATTACCCTGGTTGCAAGTTTTAATCCATTGATCCAGTTTTTGCAAAGGCTTCTGATTCATAATCGAAACTCGACAAGTTCTTACGGTAGTCCTCCGGTATATAATATCTGTTTCACAGCATGGGGTCCTTATCAGCAAATTCTGATTGGTTAACTGACTCAGCCGCTGATCCCTGGTTGGGTCCTATGCGGACGCTGCAGTAGTCTCTCAGACCGTTGCAAGGGAAGGGCGCCTCTCCTCGCAAGATTCTGGTTGGTTGGAGCAGGCGGTTGCATGATGTCACTACTTGCCGAATTGTCATTGGCTCGTTGCTGTCGTGTGACGTTATGCCTGGTGTTTCTTGTTCTGGGGTGTCTTGTTCATTATTATTATTATTATTATTATTATTTGTTTAAGCAGCCATTTCCGACTAAATCCAATCGGCTGCTTAATGCAGATAAAATCTGTTAAAATGATCATATTGAATCAAATATATTTTTAGTCATTTAGTAAAAAAAAAAATTAATTGATAAAACATTACTGTACACATTTAAAATAAATTTGTATGAATAAAATTATTTTATATATATATATATATATATATATATATATATATATATATATATATATATATATATATATATATATATATATATATATATATATACTAATATATCTCTATCTAATAAATATTTATATATGTTTTAATAGATCTATATCTGTTAAAAATTTTAAAATCTTGCAAATATTTGAGTCGTCATCTCCTAGAATGTCCTGCATTCTAGGATTAGATTAGATTATAAAATTTTTGGCACATAGCCAAGCGCCGGAGCCGAGGGGTCCATTCAGCGCATATATCTTTAAGAATAAAAGTCACTGTCGTACAAACAAACATACACATAACCGATTAACATACAAATCATTCATTCATAAAAACCAAACAAGAAGCCTAAAACAATTAAGAGAAAAATTAAAATTCATAAAAAAGACCATATTTTAAAAATGTTCATAATTTGCTCTGCCTGAGCACCTTCACCTAAAATATTGCCTAGAGACTTATTTGCCAGCAAACAAGCCTACGTTGTTTTCAAAATGAGGGCACTCCACCAAAATATTGCAAGAGACTTATTTGCAGCAAACAAGCTCTACGTTTGTTTTCAAAATGAGGGCAGCCACCAAAATATGCACAGTCAAATCCACATGACAAGTGGAACAGCGAGGAACCTGCCTATCCGCTCCACTCATCATGAGATACCCGTGAGTATATTTAGTGTGGCCAATGCGTAATCTAGCTAAAACTATCTCAGACCTTCTATCCATCCGGATATGAGGCCAAGGACGAACAGAAGGCCTAATCGATTTCAATTTAAGATTATTATCTAAAGTAGACCAGTGGGCCTGCCACTGGTCTCTACAATAAAATCGAATGGTACTTTTAAAATCAGATACAGGGGTACACCCATGTTGGAAAGTGGCCTAAGCCTAGTTGCAGCCTTAGCAGCAGCGTCGGCTCGCTCATTCCCAACAATTCCAACATGGGACGGAGCCCAACAAAACCTAACAGAAAAATCCTCTTCTATTAAATAAAAGATAAAACCAATCTTGTACTTCTTGCACTAAAGGGTGGCAAGAGACTAGGCTTTTTAGAGAAGATAAAACACTCAAAGAGTCGGTAAAAATGGTAAAAACCTTGTTAGTACAAGAACTATAAAAAATATATTTAAGAGCAGTCAAAACTGCCAGCAGTTCAGCTGTAAAAACAGAAGAATTAGAAGGAAGCTTCTTTTTAATGATATTACCACTAGTCACTACAGAGCAACCAACACCATCAGAACCCTTCGAGCCATCAGTAAATATATGATGAGAATCACCATGTTCGGAAGCATGGTCCAAGAAACTTGCCCTCAACTGATCACCAGAACTGTTGCTCCTGCTGTCCCTAATTGGGCAGTTTCTAGGCATGGTCTATTCGAATGGAGGAAACTTTGAGGGTGAAATTTCAGCTACTGCAGGTGGGGAAGTAATCCCACCTCCCTGGCAGAACTTTACATACACTTCATTAACATGTTGAGTAAAAGTTAATTTTTTATCAAATGTAACACCTAGATACTTAATGCTATCTTCATAAGGTAAAATCGAATCGTTTAAAAACAGTGTAGGAATCTCTTCCACTCTTCTTAATCGACAAAATCGTATAGCTTTGGTTTTTTTCTGGTGAAAATTTGAACCCTTTAGCACTGGCCCATGATGTTGAAGCATTAATAGCATCTGGATCATTTGACACAAGCTCACAGTCTGTGGACGTTACTACAGATTATTGCATAATCATCAGCAAAGGCCAGACCATGCACCCTGACAGGAACTTGTTCTAGTAGACCGTTTACATCTACATTAAAGAGTGTTGGACTAAGGACGCTTCCCTGAGGTAACCCTTCTTCCTGAGGGTAAGCAGAAGAAATGTAAGAGCCCACTCTTACTTTCAGGTAACGTTCTGACAAAAAATCTTTCAGACAATAGAACAAATTACCACAACACCCCACTCTACAAGTTGCATAAGGATACCCCCTCGCCAAGTAGTGTCGTAGGTTTTTTCTTTTTCTAAGTCAAAGAACACTGCAACAGTCTGGTTTTGCACAGCAAAAGCATTCTGTATCTCCCGAGTAAGGAACATCAAAGGGTCAGAGTACTTCTATTTTTCCTAAAGCCAAACTGCCGATTAGATAAAAGATTCTTTGAATCCAAACACCACACAAGTCGAGCATTGACCATCCTCTCATAAATCTTGCTAACACAACTAGTTAGAGTAATTGGGCCTATAGTTCTTAGGAAGGAAGGAATCTTTAAAAGGTTTTAAAACAGGTACAATAATCGATATCTTCCAAGACTCTGGTGAAGTTCCTGAAAGCCAAAAAACTGTTTAAAATGTCTAAAAGAAATTCTTTTGTACTTCTAGGCAAGTTAAAAATCATTGAGTACAGTATATCATCTTCCCCAGGAGATGTTGGGGAAGATAACGAGATTGCACGATCTAATTCTTTCATGGTGAAAGGAAGATTATACGACTCTGAATTTAAACTAACAGCAGGAACAACCTGAATGCAGGAGAGTAATGTAGGGCACTAGATATATTAGAGAAATGCCTACCAAAGGTTTCTGCAACTTCTCCAGAATCAGATATGAGGAAGCCATCAATTTTCAATATAGGCAAGGGAGGGGAGAAAATTTCCCTTGCAGCTTTCGGATTCTGTTCCAGACAAACGACATAGGGGAATCATATTTTAATTCACTTATATATCTGATAAACGATTCCCTCTTGCCTGCTTAAATGTTTTCTTTTGCTTAGCAAGAGCTATTTTATAGATAATTTTATTTACCAAACAAGGATATCTACGATATCTCTTGTAACAAGTTCTTGTTATCTTTCGGCTCAAGGCGCATGCATCACTCCACCAAGGTACTAGAGGACGATGAGGCTTACCAGAAGTTCGAGGAATAGACAGCATGGCACCACAACAGCCAATTATTACTGATTAAATACTCATAAGCAGATGTTGGGCTCTGAAAATCTTTTATATCTTGATCAACTTCAGTAGATTTTTTGAATAATCCCCAGTCAGCCTCCCCTACCTTCCATTTTGGTAAACATGGAGATGGAATATTTTTCATAAACTTTAAGTGAATGGGCCCAATGATCACTGCCATGATCATTCTGGTCTACTACCCACTGGTAATCTAACCTCAAAGACGAAGAGCAGATAGTGAGGTCAATGGCTGAGTCAGTATTATTGAATTGAATTGAATTTATAAAATTTGTGGCCATTTGCCACGCGCCGGAGCCAAAGGCCATTCAGCACATATATATCAACGGGATATATTTACTAATAGAAGATACACTTATATAATTAAATCAAATGATTAAAATCAAATTCAAATTAAAATACTCAATTAAATATCATAAAACAAATGGATTTCCTTAAGAAATTTAAAAATCTCCTCTGTGGGAGCACCCTCTCCTAAAATATCTGACAAAGGTTTGGTTGGTGAAACCAAACCGACGTCTATGATTAAAATAAACAGGACAGTCAACAAATATATGCCTCACTGTAATGCCAACATTACAATTGGAGCATTGAGGAACCTGCCTCTCTGCTCCACTAGTTAAAAGATACCTGTGTGTTAAAAATGTATGCCCTATACGCAGGCGTGTTAAAACTATACTAGATCTTCTATCCATCCCAACAGAAGGTGACCAGGGATGAACAGAAGGTCTGATCGATTTCAGCTTTAAATTGTTATTTAAGTTGGACCAGTGATTCTGCCACTTAGTCCTACAAAATGATTTAATAAAAAGTTTAAAATCTTCACAGGGAACCCTCACAGAGTGGGAAGCCCGGGTGGAAGCTGCCTGCTTAGCGGCTGTATCAGCCAGCTCATTACTACGAATTCCCACATGCGAGGGAACCCAACGAAACTTCACACTGATGTGTTTTCGAGAATGCAGGAGGACCAGCCAATCCTGCACCTCTTGAATGAGTTGATTAGATGGCATCAACTTCTGGAGTGCAGATAGAGAACTCTGGGAATCACAATAAATAATATATGAGTCCCCAGTGCTACCTGTAATAAAAATAAATTTTAAAACACTAAAATAGCATAAATCTCAGCATTAAAAATTGAGAAGTTAATAGGGAGGCTTTTTTTAATTGTTCTCTCACCGATGATGACAGAACATCCAACTCCATTTGCTGATTTTGACCCATCTGTATATACAGCAATCGAGTTACTATGCTCAGAAACAATGGGCCAAGAAGCTACTTTTAAGCTGAACACTTGAGCTGATCTTTTTGCTGTCTCTAATTTGGCAAATATCTAAAGGAGGCCTACACCATGGAGGGAATTTATTTAGAAAATGTTGTTTCCATAACCAGTGGAGGAATAAGGCCTACCTCTCTTGCACTGATGTTTAATCTAACTTCAAGGGGCTTAGGTAATGTAGGTTTAGTTGGTGCTCTGTCAACAGGATGTTTTATATACTTAAAATTTGGATTAGACTGAGAGGTTAGTGCTCGTGACATCTGTTCCTCCCTCCGAATGAAGAGAGGAGGAAAACCAGAATCTACATCAAGGCTCTCAACAGGAGACGTTTTAAAAGCACCTGTACAAATACGCAATGCCATATTGTGTACTACATCCAGCTTGCCTAACAAGGTCTTACATGCGAGCCATAAATCTGAGATCCATAATCAATTTTACTCAAGCATAGGGCCTGATAAATTCTTAATAAATAAAAGTAGTACGGTCAGCTCCAAAATTCAGGTTACTAACAACTTTAAGAATATTGCACCGTTGTTTAACATTAACTGCAGTCTCATTTATATGTTCAGCAAAGTCAATTTTTTGTCAAAAATAATTCCTAAATATTTGATCTTCATCTTCATACAACAAAATAGAACCTTCTAAAAACAAAAATAAGGTTGGAATCTCTTCCCTTCTACGTGTTCTACAAAAACGTATAGCTTTAGTTTTCTCAGCAGAAAATTTGAAACCTATATTATTGCCCAGGTAGTAGTAGCATTAATTAATTACAATCTGAATTTTAGTACAAGCTTTAACTGCAGTAGCTCTACTACACAAAACAACAATATCATCCGCGAATGCTTGACCAGTTACTCCAACAGGGGAGATGTTCAAGTAAACCGTTAATGGCAATATTAAAAAAGGTTGGACTAAGCACACTCCCCTGTGGAATGCCTTCTTCCTGAAGATACTCTGATGAGAAGGTAGACCCAATTCTAACTTTAAGGTACCGGTCAGGACAGGAAGTCTTTGGCAAAATTAAACATATTGCCACCAATACGCCATTCAACCAGCTGCATTAAAATACCTGCCCTCCAGGTAGTATCAAACGCTTTTTCAAGATCAAAGAACACCGCAATGGTTTGATTTTGGACTGCAAAAGCATTCTGAATCTCACGTGTGAGAACCATACTAAGGGATCCAAAGTACTACGATTCTTGCGGAAGCCAAATTGCCTCTTCGACAACAGGCTCTTTGTTTCTAATAACCCATAATCAGACGACAATTCACCATTCGTTCGTAAATCTTGAAGACACAGCTGGTAAGAGCAATAGGCCTATAACTTTTGGGATGACTAGGGTCCTTTCGGGTTTTTAAAAAAGGAACTATATAACAGAGTTTTTCCACAACTTGTATGAAGTCCCTGAGCACCAGAATTCATTTAAAACATCGACAAAGAATTTTTTTGACTCCAGAGGTAATGAGAAATCATGGCATAAATAATATCATCTTCTCCAGGTGATGTTGGAGGGGACAAAGATAGGCATATTCGAATTCGACAATACTAAATGGAAGGTTATATGCCTCAGAGTTAGAACAAACAGGCGGATTAACTATAGTCATGTTTCTAATATTGCGAAATTCAGGGGAGTAGTGACTGGGCTTGAAATGCTGGCAAAGTGCCGAGCAAAAGCCTCTGCCACCTCTCTTGCATCCGATATAACTACCAAGTTGATTTTCAAAATCGGTAAGGAGAAGGGGAAAATTTCCCTATAATTTACGGATTCTATCCCAAACCAGAGAAAGTGGCGAGTTATACTTTAATTCTGATATGTACTTAATGAAGGATTCCCTCCTTGCTTCTTTAAAGACTTGCTTTTGTTTTGGCGATTTTTTGGTTTTGCGAGGTTTTTCTTGTATATTATTCTATTGACTAAGACAGGACGCCTTCGATATCGCTTGTAACTAGCTCTTGCAATTTTCCTACTCAAGGCACATTTTATTATTCCACCAAAGGATTACCATGTGGACGACGGGGTTTCCCTGATGTTTAGGAATTGACATCATTGCCCCTCCAATCATTATACTAGCGAGATATTCGTAGGCAGCTGAGGGCAAGGAAATTCATTGGCCTTTCGATTGACTTTGGTAGATTTTTCAAACAGCAGCCAATCTGCCTCCTTTATCTTCCACTTGGGTAAAGATGGGGAGGGTGTATTTTGTACATACTTAAGATGGATGGGATAGTGGTCGCTCCCATAGAGATTTTCATCCACTGACCACTTATAGTCTAATCGTAATGACGACGAACATATTGTAAGATCAATTGCTGAACTAGAGTTATGGGCTACATCAAACCTTGTAGGAGAACCGTCGTTCATTAAAACTACATCATTGCAATCTATTAATCTTTCAATTATAAGACCACGGTGATCACACCTACCTTCCCCCCACAAGGTATGTTTTGCATTAAAATCCCCCATCATAATGAAAGGCTGAGGTAGTTGATCTAAAAGTGATTGCAAATCTTCAACCTCTAATTGTCTTGGATTGCCAGCTCTGTCCACCAATCGAGTTTCTAGGCCAGGTTCTAGATAAAGAGAGCACAGAGTGACCCATTTATTGATGAAAATCTGTGTTGCACAAGCTTGCGGTATGGAGTCTAATTTGATAACTTTTTGTGTAATGACTTGGCCGCAATAATACATGTACCACCATGAGAACGTTCACCTACAGGTGGTGGAGATCTGTGAAAAATAAAGTTCTGTCCACAGTTAGGAGAAACATTACCAAGTTTAGTCTCTTGCAAACAAAGGGCAGCTAAATTATGCTCCTTGAAAAGGATTTGGACCTGTTCTCTATTTGAATGGAAACCTCTTATGTTCCACTGACATAGAGCCATTATTTACTATTAGATTTTTTTTTTTTTGTTTTTTTTTTTTTTTTTACTTTTTGGACTTGGATTGGGCTGGTCTGGAAAGACTTGGTCTTGGTCTTTGTTTCATAGAAGAACTTGGCAGATCCTCAAGAGACCTGCTATTTCCTCTCTTGGAACCCTACTATGGTGTGGGGATATAGGTGGAGATGATGAAGGAGTGCGGGGTCTCTTATTCAAGAAGGCACCGTCTCTGCAGCGTGCACTGAGCCTTATGAGGTGCACTGATCAAGGTGACCATTCTGGGACATACCCAGATCAGGCAGTGAAGCTGCCTGTGAGGCTTCTACATCAGAAGCCCGAGAGACCTCCCAGAAGCCCAGAGGAGGCCCATCGGGAGGGGACAAAGGAGCCTTCTTGGATGAAGGCGGAGATGCTGAATGTACTTCGAGCTCAGAAGGGGATAGCTGAAGCTTTGGCTTTGAAGTTGCATCCTAGTTTGATCATTTTTATTCAATTTTCCAATTTTCACTACATCACTATATTGAGGTCTTGGGAACAAAAGTCTTTTTGCCATGCCAATACTTAGATGTTCAGCATGAGCTTCTCTATTGGCTGCCACTTCTTTTTTAAATGACTCACATTCCTTATGCCTTGCATTATGATTTCCCTTACAATTTATACATAATATTGGATTAGAACATTCGCCTTCATGCTTTTGTAAAGAGCAGGCAGCACATAACTGGTTTCGAGTACACACCTTTGACGAGTGGCCATATCCAAAACATATGAAGCATTGGAGTGGTCTATGCTTAAAAGGTCTAACATGAAATCTCTCCTTGTCAACATATACATAATCAGGAACTTCATCATTAGTGAAAAGTGAAAATAATCATTCTTGACCTTGGAACCTTGAAAATCTTCCACACTTTATCATCACACATTTCCAGCAATTCCTCGTCAGACAGTTCATATAGGTCTTGACTGAAAACCACTCCCTTAGCATAACTAAAACTATAGTGTGGTTTGGACCTCTTTTATCATATTAGTATTTTTCAGTTTAGAGATCATGTGGCCTTGTCTATAAGACTTTGCATGAACCAAAAAAGCTGTTCTTTCCAAATCTAGTAATATCTGAGTTGGTCATTGTTCCTACCAATGTTCTTAAATGTTTCCTGAAGTGAAAAAGATTACAAAAGTCTGATTTTGTTGAAACAATCAGCCACTGGCAGGTAGAGGTGTCCTCACCTTACATTTCCCATCTGAAGTTTCCTGACTGACTCTAGCTGGATAAAAGGAATCTACTTCAATATTCTGGGGCATTTTATGAATTAATACACACTTTAATTTTTCCTTATGTGAACACTTGAAAAGCATTCACAGCATTCTTATGAGTAGTAACTCAATCCAAACCCTCCAATATGCAAAATCTTCAGTTTCACAATACTTAATAACTTTAATTTCACCATATCTTCCAAACATTTCCATAAATGCAACACAATTTAAATCTGAGGAGAGAGAATCAACATAAAGGATTCTCTCACCACTACTAGAACTTTCCATAGCCACATTCAAGGTCTTGCCATGGGTCGTCTTCTGTACAATTGAATTTTCTATAGGATTGTCCTTGTCCGTGCCAGAGGTCGAAGAGGAGGGTAGTGTCAGGAGGTCGCATTGTCCGGGGGAGTTTATCATAGGGTCGTTATTCATTAATCCTTCAGCAGAAATTTGAAAAACCTACTGCAAATCAGGCAGAAATCCAGGCCCCCCACACAAACCCCTCTCTCACCAAAGACACTCAGCAGAGACTGACTCCCATATGTCCACTCCCTACCCTACCCCGAAGGGATAGCTCTACCATAACACGAGTGGCTCAAGTGTAAGCAAAACCCGCTTGATAGGACTGAGGGCATAACTAGTATGGCAATCATCCCCATTCATGTTACAATAGAGGGCATACCGGAAAGAATGCCGAGAGTCCTACCGTAGAGACTATACCTCCCCGGATTCCGCAGGCAAGTCCCCCATAGGTAGTTCCGCCCTGATGGATATTGCTATGAAATCATATCAACATCCTCAGGGTCCAAACATACTCCAGAGGCGGACCAAACCTCTACAGTCTCTGCCATTTGGATCAAGAAAGAGCCAATGCGCAAGAGCCCAGCCCCTGCCCAACAGTAAGAAGGTTTTAGTGAAGAAGGGGGGGGACAGCTAGGTTGAGCAACTGAGTTAAAGATAGTAGAAGAGAGGAAAGAAATTTAAGTAAGAGGAAAATTGAGACTTTTGGATTCAAACTGGGAGATATTTCTCCCAGTTCGAAAGCCCTCTTGCCCGCTATGCATTTTCAGCAGTCAACCTAAAATGCATAACTTCGTCAAGGCAGTCTCAAATCAAGAGGGAGTCAGTATTATGAAAAACATCATGTCTTGTAGGGGAACCATCATTCATTAAAGTGATGTCATTTAAGTCAAGCAGCTGTTCTATTATTAAACCCCAACGGTCGCAGTTTGGCTCTCCCAGAGGGTGTGCTTGGCATTAAAATCCCCCATCAAAATGAAGGGTTTAGGAAGCTGGGTCTATCAATGTCTGTAGATCGTTTAATTCTAGCTGACGAGGATTACCCTGCGCATCCTGCAATCTACTTTCTAATGATGGATCTAAGTATAAAGAACAAATAGTGATCCATTTATAATTGAAAATTTGAACTGCACAAGCCTGCAACACAGTGTTCAATTGAACAACCCTATGATTAACAGACTTGCGGACTATGATGCCTGTGCCTCCCTGAGCACGTACACCTATCAGGGGTGGAGACCTAAGGAATGAATAATTAAAACCCAAGTTGGGAGTGTTCTCTCCCAACTTTGTCTCCTGAAGACACATTGCACATAGATCATGATCCCTAAACAGAACCCGAACTTGCTCTCTATTTGGTATAAAGCCACGGATGTTTCCACTGCATGAGAGCCATTATTTAGAGGAAGGGATCTTCAAATTCCCTACTAATTTAGGAATCTGTCCTGGTGAGAGAGATCTTATCAGTTTTACTAGTACTATTTGACCTAGATCTAGGTGTTACAGATCTTTTAGAAGATGGGCTTTCACTTGCCCTTTCAGTTTTACTTATGTTTTTTCTACGATTGCTGAGTGACCATGAATGAGGCAAAGAGGGAGAAAGGGCCCTCTTCTGACAAATAAAGAGGGCCTCTATCTCCTCACCGTCATCTCCACGGTGCACTGTAATGACAGGATCAGGTGAGGGCTCAATGTCAGGTAAGTCCCTGACAGAGAAAAGTCGTCAACAAATTGAGACCTGGCTTGAACCCTTGAAACAACAGGGTCCCCTGGCTTGACCAGAGTCTCTGCAACATGGGATACCCCACCAGGGGGGGCATGGGAAGCCCCACCAGGGGGGGCATGGGAGGCCCCACCAGGGGGGGCACGGGAGGCCCCACCAGGGGGGACACGGGAGGCCCCACCAGGGGGGGACACGGGAGGCCCCACCAGGGGGGGCATGGGAGGTCCCACCAGGAGGGCACGGGTACCCTACTAGAGGGGGTGTGGAAAACCCCACCAGCGGGGCACCGGGGAGCCCCACCAGACGGGGCACCAGAAGAGGCCAGTATTTAATTGTTGAGCTTTCAAGGCAATCCGAATAAGTTTTCCTGCCCAACAGCTTCTTGGCCTGTCCCACACTGATGTGTTCGTCAAGAGATTTTATTAATGCATCTTGTTCTTTCTTGAATGCACTACATTTCTTATCACGGGCTCGATGTTCACCCTTACAGTTTATGCAAATTACTGGTCCAGAACATTCCTCGTGCTCAGGCTGGCCACACGATTCACAGAGTTTATTTCTGGTGCAAACGTTAGAGGAGTGTCCAAAGCCAAAACATTTAAAGCACTGGAGCACTCTCGGTCTATAAGGACGAACTTTCATGATTTCACTATCAAGAATAACTTCAGATGGCAGAGAAGAACTTTTAAATGTTAAAATAAGCATCGATGAGCGGGGCACTTTAAAAACCTTCCAAACCACGTCTGGACACATTTCCAAAATTTCCTCCTCATCCATTTCATGTAGATCTTCATTAAATATAACACCCTTCGCATAACTAAAATTATAGTGAGGTTTTACCTCTTTTATCATACCCTCAGGATCAAGCTTCAAATTTAGGAGCATTATTGATTGAATATCTGTCTTGGTATGTACTAAAAAACTATTACGCCCAAAGCGAGTTAATTCAGGACTCCCAACATTGCTGATCTTCTGGCTTACCAACCTCTTCACTTTGAAGAGGTTGCCTCTCTCACCATGCGTTGTAATAATTAACCACTTAGCTGGGTCTGGTGATCTGGAGGTTTTACTTATTTACTAGTATCTTTAGTTTCAGTTGGTGGTCTATAAATCTCAAGATACCTAGGGACCTCAATGAATCTGATCTGAACTCTCTGTAGGCTTTGTGAGCTGCCGATTCGTTATTGAAAAATACCCAGAATTCAAAAAAACCATAATTTTTGCCAAGTCTATTCCTTACTTCTTTTACTTTACCAAATTTACAAAATTCATTAAATACTGTTTCATAATTCCAGTCTAAAGGGACTGGTTTCACATATAAAATGCTTGTAACAAGGAGGTCCTTTGAAAAAGGCTCCAAAGTTACAATGGAGGAATTACCAGAATTTCCCATGTCCTTATCCTTGCCCAAGTCGTCAACAGAAGGGTTTAATGTCTCCATAGGTCTCCATAGGACGCAGAATTGATGATTCGTCCAGGTAGCCCCCCACCCACCATGGAGCCACATTTAGAGGACAGTGTTATCCCATACAGGGCTGCCCTAGGGGTTACCCACCCTAGATATACACCCCAACTCCCTCAGTGCTTAAGGCGTCATGATGTCCGTCGAGATCAGACCCAGCACTAAGAGCAGGGTTTGACATATAAACTTTCCCCTCGCTCGACCACGTTAGGTTACTCAAGTTCTACGGGTGAGGTTGCCATGCCAACCATCCTCACCCTCCATCAAATCCAATGAACAAGTCCAAATCATGTCCAAAACCAATCCAAAAGTCATCAACATAAAATCCGAACCTTATAGGGGGAGGAAGCAGAAGGATGAAAAGTTTAAGTAAAAGGAAAAGGGCTGACTCATTTAGTTGGATCAACAGCTGGGCACCAAGGTCCAGCGAGAAAGCAGTTCCCACCAGGCATCAGGGCCCAGCTGCCGAACCCTAAGCCCCCCATCCTCGGCAAGGCTTCAGCATCTGGGGGGCCTGCATTCTAGGAGATGATCCAAAGTATTTAAGTCTAATATGTGAATACTTAGAACATTCAATTAAAATGTGTTTCACAGTTACTCTGGTTTGACAGGTATCACATTCTGGAGGTGGCTGATTTGACATACGAAGCCATGAGTCAACTTGTATGCCCATTACGCAACCTGCACAAAGCGACCTCATGGTTTCTCTGCTTCTGTAAAGAATTTTTAAAGGGAATGATAGTGGCCTTTACCACTCTAAGTTTGTTATTTTCAAGTGATAACCATTGGTCTTCCCAGATTTTGTCTAAAATAAATTTAAAATAATTTTTAGAATCTTTATAATATGTTTTGTACATTTTACTTCTATCATTTAATGCTGCTTCCTTTGCATTTTTATCTGCAATTTCATTGCCTTCAATTCCAACATGGCCTGGTGTCCAGCACAAGGATATCTAGATATTTTGAAGGCTTAAAAAAATGAATATTTGTTTTTCTTGTATTGCTCTTATAGCAGGGTGTATGATTAAAAGAATCTATTGCTTGAATAGCGCTTTTTGAATCACTATATATAGTGTAATGTTTGCTGGGAGTTCTAGCGATTTTATACAGAGCCAATGAAATTCCTGCCAATACAGCGGAATATATGGACCTATAAATTGGCATTCTTCCACGATAGTATTTTTCGTCTGTAATAACTGCGAACCCCACAGCAGCATCAGTTTTTGAGATAGATAGATTATAAATTTTTTGGCACATAGCCAAGCGCCGGAGCCGAGGGGCCATTCAGCGCATATATATCTTAAGAATAAAAAAAGTCACTGTCACACAAACAAACACACACACAACCGATCTAACATACAAA
The DNA here is from genome assembly GCF_015104395.2 of Macrobrachium nipponense. Classification (NCBI taxonomy): domain Eukaryota; kingdom Metazoa; phylum Arthropoda; class Malacostraca; order Decapoda; family Palaemonidae; genus Macrobrachium; species Macrobrachium nipponense. The sequence goes on from NC_061094.1 coordinate 1,346,942, forward strand.
TCATTCATTCATAAAAACCAAAAAAAGAAGCCTAAAACAATTAAAAGAAAACTACAATTCGTAAAAAAGACCAATATTTTTTAAAAATGTCATAATTTGCTCTGCCCGAGCACCTTCACCTAAAATATCGGCAAGAGACTTATTTGCCAGCAAACAAGCTCTACGTTTGGTTTCAAAATGAGGGCACTCCACCAAAATATGCACCAACAGTCAAATCCACATGACAGGTGAACAGCGAGGAACCTGCCTATCCACTCCACTCGTCATTAGATACCCGTGGGTATATTTAGTGTGGCCAATACGCAATCTAGCTAAAACTATCTCAGACCTTCTATCCATCCGGCTATGAGGCCAAGGATGAACAGAAGGCCTAATCAACTTTAATTTAAGATTATTATCTAAAGTAGACCAGTGGGCCTGCCACTGGTCTCTACAATAAAATCGAATGGTACTTTTAAAATCAGATACAGGGACGCCCATGTTGGAAATGTGCCTAAGCCTAGTTGCAGCCTTAGCAGCAGCGTCGGCTCGCTCATTCCCAACAATTCCAACATGGGATGGAGCCCAACAAAACCTAACAGAAAATCCTCTTCTATTAAATAAAAGATAAAACCAATCTTGTACTTCTTGCACTAGAGGGTGGCAAGAGACAAGGCTTTTAAGAGAAGATAAAACACTCAAAGAGTCTGTAAAAATGGTAAAAACCTTGTTAGTACAAGAACTATAAAAAATATATTTAAGAGCAGTCAAAACTGCCAGCAGTTCAGCTGTAAAAACAGAAAAATTAGATGGAAGCTTCTTTTTAATAATATTATCACTAGTCACTACAGAGCAACCAACACCATCAGAACCCTTCGAGCCATCATATATATATGATGAGAATCACCATGTTCAGAAGCATGATCCAAGAAACTTGCCCTCAACTGATCACCAGAATGTTGCTCCTGCTTTCCCTAATTGGGCAGATTTCTATGCGTGGTCTATTCCAAGGAGGAAACTTTGAGGGCGAAATTTCAGCTACTGCAGGGGGTAGTAATCCCACCTCCCTGGCAGAGCTGGCTAGTCGAACTTCAAGCGGCTTTGGCAGTCTAGGTCTATTTGGGGCTCTATCAGATGGTTCTCTAACGTACTTATAGTTGGGGTTCAGCTTTGACGTAAGTACTCTTGATATGACTCTCAAGCCCAATTCCTCCCTACGGATACATAATGGGGGAAAACCTGACTCAACATATAGGCTTTCTACTGGTGAAGTTCTATAGGCTCCCATACAAATACGTAAAGCCATATTATGGACAACATCTAATTTCTGCCAGTGTTGTCTTGCACGCACAACCATAAACTTGGCAACCATAATCAATTTTGCTTAGGCATAACACCTGGTACATCCTCAAAGGGTAATTCGATCTGCCCCCCAGTTAAAAATTAGATACAACTTTAAGAATATTAAGTCGAAGTTTCACGTTACATACAACTTCATTAACATGTTGAGTAAAAGTTAATTTCTTAATCAAATGTAACACCTAGATACTTAATGCTATCTTCATAAGGTAAAATCGAATCGTTTAAAAACAACGTAGGGATCTCTTCCACTCTTCTTAATCGACAAAATCGTATAGCTTTGGTTTTTTCTGCTGAAAATTTGAACCCTTTAGTACTGGCCCATAATGTTGAAGCATTAATAGCAGTCTGGATCATTTGACAAGCTTCAACAGCTGTGGACTTACTACAGATTATTGCATAATCATCAGCAAAGGCAAGACCATGCACCCCGACAGGAACTTGTTCTAGTAGACCGTTGACAGCTACATTAAAGAGTGTTGGACTAAGAACGCTTCCCTGAGGTAACCCTTCTTCCTGAGGGAAAGCAGGAAGGGAAAAGTTGTTAAGAGCCCACTTTACTTCAGGTAAGGTTCTGACAAAAAAATCTTTCAGACAATAGAATAAATTACCCATAACACCCCACTCTACAAGTTGCAAAAGGATACCCCCTCGCCAGGTCGTGTCGTAGGCTTTTTCTAGGTCAAAGAACACTGCAACAGTCTGGTTTTGCACAGCAAAAGCATTCTGTATCTCCCGAGTAAGGAACATTCAAAGGGTCATAGTACTTCTATTTTTCCTAAAGCCAAACTGCCGATTAGATAAAAGATTCTTTGATCCAAATACCACACAAGTCGAGCATTGACCATCCTCTCATAAATCTTGCTAACACAACTGGTTAGAGCAATTGGCCTATAGTTCTTAGGAAGGAAGGAATCTTTAAAAGGTTTTAAAACAGGTACAATAATCGATATCTTCCAAGACTCTGGTGAAGTTCCTGAAAGCCAAAACTGTTTAAAATGTCTAAAAGAAATTGTTTTGTTTGTACTTCTAGGCAAATTAAAATCATTGAGTACAGTATATTCATCTTCCCCAGGAGATGTTGGGGAAGATAACGAGATTGCATGATCTAATTCTTTCATGGTGTAAAGGAAGATTATACGACTCTGAATTTAAACTAACAGCAGGAACAACCGTGGTACCATCCCTAATATTCCTGGATGCAGGAGAGTAATGTAGGGCACTAGATATACTGGAGAAATGCCTACCAAAGGTTTCTGCAACTTCTCCAGAATCAGATATGAAGAAGCCATCAATTTTCAAAATAGGCAAGGGAGATGGAGAAAAAATTTCCCTTGCAGCTTTCGGATTCTGTTCCAGACAAACGACATAGGGGAATCATATTTTAATTCACTTATATATCTGATAAACAATTCCCTCTTTGCCTGCTTAAATGTTTTCTTTTGCTTAGCAAGAGCTCTTTTATAGATAATTTTATTTACCAAGCAAGGATATCTACGATATCTCTTGTAGCAAGTTCTTGTTATCTTTCGGCTCAAGGCGCATGCATCACACCACCAAGGTACTAGAGGACGACGAGGTTTACCAGAAGTTCGAGGAATAGACAGCATGGCACCGCACAGCAATATACTGATTAAATACTCATAAGCGGATGTTGGGCTCTGAAAATCTTTTATATCTTGATCAACTTCAGTAGATTTTTTGAATAATCCCCAGTCAGCCTACCCTACCTTCCATTTTGGTAAACATGGAGATGGAATATTTTTCATAAACTTTAAGTGAATGGGCCAATGATCACTGCCATGATCATTCTGGTCTACTACCCACTGGTAATCTAACCTTAAGGACGAGAGCAGATAGTGAGGTCAATGGCTGAGTCAGTATTATGAAAAACATCATGTCTTTGTAGGGTGGGGAACCATCATTCATCAAAGTGATGTCATTTAAGTCAAGCAGCTGTTCTATTATTAAACCCCGCCGGTCGCAGTTTGGCTCACCCCAGAGGGTGTGCTTGGCATTAAAATCCCCCATCAAAATGAAGGGTTTAGGAAGCTGGTCCATCAATGTCTGAAGATCATTTAATTCTAGCTGACGAGGATTACCCTGTGCATCCTGTAATCTACTTTCTAATGATGGATCTAGGTATAAAGAACAAATAGTGATCCATTTATAATTGAAAATTTGAACTGCACAAGCCTGCAACACAGTGTTCAATTGAACAACCCTATGATTAACAGACTTGCGGACTATGATGCCTGTGCCTCCCTGAGCACGTACACCTATCAGGGGTGGAGACCTATGGAATGAATAATCAAAACCCAAGTTGGGAGTGTGCTCTCCCAACTTTGTCTCCTGAAGACACATTGCAGATAGATCATGATCCCTAAACAGAACCCGAACTTGCTCTCTATTTGGTATAAAGCCACGGATGTTCCACTGCATGAGAGCAATTATTTAGAGGAAGGCATCTTAAAATTCCCTACTAATTTAGGAATCTGTGTCCTGGTGAGAGAGATCTTTTCAGTTTTACCTGTACTATTTGACCTAGATCTAGGTGTTACAGATCTTTTAGAAGATGGGCTTTCACTTGCCCTTTGTTCAGTTTTACTTTTGTTTTTTTCTAAATTGCTGAGTGACGTGAATGAGGCGAAGAGGGAGAAAGGGTCCTCTTCTGACGAATAGAGAGGGCCTCTATCTCCTCACCGTCATCTCCACGGTGCACTGTAATGTCAAGATCAGGTGAGGGCTCAATGTCAGGCAATGTCCCTGACAGAGAGAAGTCGTCAACATATTGAGACCTGGCTTGAACCCTTGAACCAACAGGGTCCCCTGGCTTGACCAGAGTCTCTGCAACATGGGAAACCCCAACAGGGGGCCCATGAGAAGCCCCACCAGGGGGGGGCTGGGAAGCCCCACCAGGGGGCTCGGGAGGCCAGGGGGGGCATGGGAAGCCCCACCAGGGGGGGCTCGGGAGGCCCACCAGGGGGGGACTCGGGAGGCAGGGGGGGCATGGGGTACCCCACTAGAGGGGGTGAAAGAAAGCCCCACCAGCAGGGCACCGGGGAGCCCCACCAGAAGGGGCACCAGAAAGAAGCAGTATTCAATTGATGTGCCCTTCAAGGCATCCGAATAGGTTTTCCTGCCCAACAGCTTTTTGGCCTGTCCCCCACACTGATGTGTTCATCAAGAGATTTTAGTAATGCATCCTGTTCTTTCTTGAATGCACTACATTTCTTATCACGGGCTCGATGTTCACCCTTACAGTTTACGCAAACTACTGGTCCAGAACATTCCTCGTGCTCAGGCTGGCCACACGATTCACAGAGTTTATTTCTGGTGCAAACGTTAGAGGAGTGTCCAAAACCAAAACATTTAAAGCACTGGAGCACTCTCGGTCTATAAGGACGAACTTTCATGATTTCACTATCAGAATAATTTCAGATGGCAGAGAAGAACTTTTGAATGTTAAAATAAGCATCGATGAGCAGGGCACTTTAAAAACCTTCCAAACAACATCCGGACACATTTCCAAAATTTCCTTCTCAATCCATTTCATGGTATAAAAAGATCTTCATTCAAATTATAACACCCTTCGCATAACTAAAATTATAAGTGAGGCTTTTACCTGTTTTATCATACCCTCAGGATCAAGTTTCAAATTTAGAAGCATTATCGATTGAATATCTGTCTTCACATGAACTAAGAAACTATTACGCCCAAAAGCGAGTTAATTCAGGACTCCCAACATTGCCGATCTTCTGGCTTACCAACCTCTTCACTTTGAAGAGGTTGCCTCTCTCACCATGAGTTGTGATAATTAAACCACTTAGCTGGGTCTGGTGATCTGGAGGTTTTACTTATTTTACTATTATCTTTAATTTCAGTTGGTGGTCTATAAATCTCAAGATGCCTAGGGACCTCTTTTGCCTCTGCGAGTCCAACACTCAATGAATCTGATCTGAACTCTCTGTAGGCTCTTTGAGCTTCAGATTCGTTATTGAAAAATACCCAAAATTCAAAAAACCCATAATTTTTGCCAAGTCTATTCCTTACTTCTTTTACTTTACCAAATTTGCAAAATTCATTAAATACAGTTTCATAATTCCAGTCTAAAGGGACTGGTTTCACATATAAAATGTTTGTAACAAGGAGGTCCTTTGAAAAAGGCTCCAAAGTTACAATGGAGGAATTAACAGAATTTTTCCTTGTCCTTATCCTTGCCTAAGTCGTCAGCAGAAGGTTTTAATGTCTCCATAAGATGTAGAATTGACGATTCGTTCAGGTAGCCCCCCACCCACCATGGAGCCACATTTAGAGGACAGTGTTACCCCATACAGGGCTGCCCTAGGGGTACCACCCAGATATACACCCCACCCTCAGTGCTTAACGCATCATGATGTCCGTCGAAATCAGACCCAGCACTAAGAGCAGGGTTTGACATCTAAACTTTCCCCTCGCTCGACCACGTTAGGTACTCGAGTTCTACGGTGAGGTGGCATGCCAACCATCCTCACCCTCCACCAAATCCAATGAGAAAGTCCAAATCATGTCCAAAACCAATCCAAGTCATCAACATAAAATCCATACCTTATAGAGGGAGGAAGCAGAAGGATGAAAAGTTTTAGTAAAAGGAAAAGGGCTGACTTATTTAGTTGGATCAAAGCTGGGCACCAAGGCCCAGCAAGAAAGTAGTTCCCACCAGACATCAGGGCCCAGCTGCTGAAACCCTATGCCCCCCATCCTCGGCAAGGCTTCAGCATCTGGGGGGGAACTTTGTTGGGGATCTTTATTTGGTTTTGAACGGGGATTATGATGGAAATTTTCCAGGATCTCGGCATAACTCCACTCTCCCAAATCTTATTAATGATCTTAAGAAGGTAGCGTTTGGCCTCTTCAGGTAGCTTCCTAAGCATTATATATAAAATAGTATCTTCACCAGGAGAAGTGTCATCTGTTGAAGAGAGTGCTTCATGTAGTTCTTGAAGCGAGAATCTTGCATTGTATGCCTTCCGGTTATCACCAGAAAGATTCAGATTGACCTGAGTGTTCCTGATTCTTTGGAATCACTAGAATAGTTTTTGGGCTAGAAATGTTGGAGAAATATTGACCCAATGACTCAGCTACATCTGAAGGGTTTGTAACTAGTTATTTTTCTACTCTCAAAGAGGGAATTTTGGGTGGACACAAACTTCCCTGCTAGTTTTCGTACCTTTTTCCATACAAACATCGATGGTGTTTTCGAGTTAATACCATTTATATAATAAATCCAAGAGTCTTTCTTGGCACGACGGAAGTATCGGCGTTGTTTTGCCATGGCTCGCTGATATATTCTTTTAGAAGTGGATGTGCCACTTGATTTGTATTTCTTGTAGCATCTTCTAGTAATTTTTCTTAAGGTGGCACACTTTTTGTCCCACCATGGAACTGTTGGTCTCCTTGGCTTTCCTGTAGTTTTTGGAATAGAGGCTTCTGCACTGGCTAATACAGTGTTTGTCCAATACTCATATGCTTCAATATGGTTGTTAAAGGATTCATATGGTTTATCAAGATGGATATCCTTTTTATACTTAATCCCCAATCAAGCTTCAATGGCCCTTTGCCCATTGCTTGTGGCATCTTCTGTTAGGGACATTTCTGGTAAACTTTAAAAGAATGGGATAGTGATCACTGCCATTTAAAAATTCATTTACTGACCAAATAAAATCTAAAGCTATTGCAGAGGAACATATACTCAGATCAATAGCAGAGTAAGAATTAAAATATATATTATGATAAGTCATAGTACCATCATTTAAAAGCACAATATCATTATTATTAATAATGTCTTCTATAATTTTACCTTCATTATCTGAAGTATGCCCTCCCCATAACGGATTATGGGCATTAAAATCACCAAGAATAAAAAATGGCTGTGGCAGTTGATCAATTAATGATTGGATATCAGCATTTGTGAATTATTATTATTATTATAAGAATAGTTTAACCAGACCACTGAGCTGATTTTCAGCTCTCATAGGGCTGGCCCGAAGGATTTGATAAAATGCCAGGTCTAGGCCAAAGGCCAGGAACTGGGACCAAATAGGTCATATAGTATAATACTTAATAAATTAAAATTAGGTAAAAAAAAAAAATGCACAGAGCATAGGCAATTTTCATACTAGAATACAAAACAGGCATTAAATACATTTACTCACATTTCCATACATACTAAAAATGTTATTAAAATTAACCAATAGTCAAGAAAACTTCAAAATTTGATCTAAAATTCATTAATTGCTCTGAGGTTTTTTGTATATATACTTATTTTTATATTTTATCAATTAAATCAGTGTTTCTTAGAAACTTCATAATCGGAACGACTGAAAATGTGAAAGATTCTGACAAAATATCTTTTAATGCTTTACTTCCAAAAGTTGACAGTCTCTGCTGGTCATACTTTGGACAATGACACAATATATGTCTGACAGTTATCAATTCCTTGCACTCTGAGCACTCTGGAGCAGGGTCACGTGGGCTGCTCATTAAGTGCCCATGTGTCAGACGAGTGTGGCCTATACGTAAACGTGTCAGGATTACTTGTGTGCGTCTTTCTCTCTGATATATGGAGCTCCATTTCGTAATGTCAGGTTTTATTTGTTTTAATTTATTACTTTCAGGTTCTTCGTTCCATATATTTTGCCATTTATTTACAATTCTTGTTTTTAAATAAGCTACGTGTCACTAACAGGGATTTTTGTTTACATCTGTTCACATCATGTGGACTGCCTCCTTGGCTGCTTTATCAGCTTCTTCGTTTCCTTTTATTCCGACATGGGCAGGGATCCAACATATTTCAATATTTTTTCCCTTTTTATATAAATTATAGAGTAAAAACTTTATCTGTTGCACAATATTATTTTTGGATATAACTATTAATGGCTTCTATAGCACTTCTAGAGTCGCTATAAATCACGAAATTGTTAAGGGAGTGTTCTTTGATTATTCTTATGGCCAATGTTATTGCACATAACTCTGCTGTAAATACTGAAGCATTATTGGGAAGCGAGAACTGGCATGTTTTATCCTGGGACACTGCAGCATATCCCACTCCGTATTCTGTATATATTGCATAATGTGGACTTTTTTGGTTTATGTGCTCTATTGTATGTTGTTTCTGATGTTCTGGGGTATAAGAATACTTTTTTGATAGAAATTTTAATTTTGTGCAAATGTTTATTTTTATTCATAATCCAAGGAGGAGGTAGTTTTACTATTGGAGGTAGTTGGATTATTATATTCAGTGACTCAAACAATCTTCTTGATCTAATTGGAAAAGGTGGTGAATGATTGTTATTAAATACATGACATCCCTTAGTTTCAAATAATTTTTTGGTTGGTGAAGTCACTTGACTTAATTCTTGGGGCACTTTTCATCGTTACTAACTCTCTGGATGGAGAGAGATAGTAGTTCACCACATTCTACCTGTTAAAGAAGAGGTTGGTGATGATTTAAAAGCTCCTGTACATATTCTAAGTCCTTCATTATGAACTGGGTCCAAAATTTTCAGTACTGCGTTTGAAGCTGAGCCGTATATTTCACTTCCGTAGTCAATGATAGACAACACTGTTGCTTTATATATAAGTAATGTAAGGGTTTGTCTATCAGCTCCCCAATTAGTGTTTGATAATTTTCTAATTAGATTCAATGCTTTTTTACATTTTGACTTCACATAGTTATGTGGTTGGTTGGTTGGTTTTATAAAGTTTAGGTGTAACACCAAGCACTGGGGCAGCAAAGGCCATTCAGCGCTTACTGTATAACTATGAAAATTATAGAAGACTGTTAATCATCATATATGCAATGGTTTATTTTCTTAGAGATTATTTTTACTATATTTTTGAAGTGGGGCATTTTCTCCCAATAGTTCTTCAAGTGGTATGTTATATATGTTGTTGGATCTTCGTTTTCTTTCGAATTTATTGCATTTAGTTAGTAGATGACGGACTGTGACCAGAGTACGACAATGGTCACAGTAAGGGGCCTGTCTTTCCTCGCCTTGCAACATCAAGTATTTGTGCGTTAAGTATGTGTGTCCTATTCTTAATCTGGTTAATATGACATCTTCCTTCTTTGACATTGTTGTCTATTCCAATGTTTTACAGATGGTTTAATATGCTTTAATTTATGATTCAATTCTAGCCATTCTTTTTCATTTTGATTATGTTTCATTTATTGTTGTTTTAATGTCATTGTAAGGTATTTGTATTTTTTGATAGAACTCTTTTTTACTGACTTTTTGGCTTCTTTATCCACCTCTTCATTACCCTTTATGCCCACATGGGAAGGGACCCAACAGAGTTTTATATTTATAGATTTCCGTTTTACTATTATATCAATCCACTCCCTTATTTCTTCAATTACGGGATGAGAAACTGTGTATTGTCTTAGCGCTTCTAAAGCACTGTAAGAATCCGTGTATATTACAAAGGTATCGTTTGCCTTTCCCACCATAAAGGCATGTTTTATAGCCTCTAATATAGCATTTATCTCTGCAGTGAATATCGAGCATATTTTTGGAATTTTTTCCCTTATCTTCATATTTTTTGTTACTACAGCATAGCCTACACCCTCCTTCGACTTGGAACCATCTGTATAAATACTAATATCCCGTTTATGTTTTTCCTGGTGTGACAGAAATTCACTCTATGTGCATCTGTTACATTCTTATTAAATGATTTCTCAGAGATTTCTATTTAGCATGTCTCCACGGAGGTATTTTAGGAGTGGTTATTTTTGATATGCTACTTGTTCCTAATTTAGATGTTCTATATCAGGTTTAATCTATTCTCCAATGGTTTAGAGGCTCTTGGTTTATTGTCATAATTATTTGTTATGTTCTTCATATATTTGGTGTTTGGATTATCATTGGTTAGGGTTTATTTATTTTGGCTATATATTTTAATCCCATTTCTTCTCTTCGTACTTTCAGGGGATCTATTCCTGCTTCTACATACAAAGACTTTCCACGGGGGAAGTTCTGTAGGCTCCAGTGCATAGTCTAATACCCATGTTATGTATGACATCCAGTTTTGTTAATAGGGTTTTAGAAGCACTACCATATACTTGACATGCATAATCAAGTTTACTTAGACAAATAGCCTTATATACTTTTATCAGAGAGGGTTCTATCAGCACCCCATTCTTTATGCGCAATTACTTTTTATTATATTTAAGGATTTTCTCACTTTTATCGCCAGTTTGTTCTATATGTTCTTTAAATGTAAGTTTTTTATCAAGTATTACACGGAGGAATTAATCTCATCATAATATTCATTATATCATTATTTATGAATAAAGTAGGAATTAATTCCTGTTTTCTTGATCTAGTAAATCTGACTGCTTTTGTTTTTTGCGGTGAAATTAAAACCCTTGTTATCGGCCATTTTTTTTATCCTTATTTATGGCTGCGTTGCAATCTGTTGGTTATGTCTTAGCGGCTTTTTTGCACCTCTACTACATATGAACGAAGTTCATCTACAAAAAGTGGGATCCTTGGACTCCTGGTGGATCATTTCAATTATCTCATTTATTGCTATTGCAAACAACGCCACGCTTAGTACAACTACCTTGGGGGATTCCTTCCTCCTGGATAAATGATTCAGAGATTTCTGCCCCCACTTTGACTTTTATATATCTTTCAGATAGGAATTCCCTAATATATCATATAAATTGCCTCCTATTCCCCATTCTATCAATTTTTTTAAAATCCCTCCCCTCCAGGTGGTATCATATGCTTCTCTAAATCAAAAAATACTCCTATTGTTTGTTTTTTACCAACCATTGCATTTTGTATATCTCTTGTAATCATTAAGAGGGGATCTATGGTACTTTTATTTTTCCTGAAATCCAAAACTGTCTGTTTGACAATAGCTGTTTATTTTCTAATACCCATATTAATCTGTTATTCACCATTTTTTCAAATATCTTACTTAGACAGCTAGTAAGGGAAGGGCTATTGGCCTATAGCTGCTTGGTGACTCTGGGTCTTTTCCTGGTTTTAATCCTGGTATGATTAAAGATTCTTTCCAGGTTTTAGGTATGCTGTGAGAGAGTGCCATAATTCATTTAAAATTTCTAATAAGAAGGTTTTTGCTTTCATCTGGTTAGGATTTTTTATCATTTCATATCTAATGTTGTCTTCCCCTGGAGCTGTTGGACTTTGCAAGTTTCAGGACATTTTCCAGTTCTTCCATGGTGAAAGGAAGATTATAGATTTCCTTCGATTATTAGATTTTATTGGTATTGGGACATAATTTTTGATTTTTAATTGGAATTTTTTTGTATAGTTTGAGATACCTAGATGTTTTGGCGAAGCATTTACCCAATTCATTTGCTACTAGTTTTGGGGTTTGAATATAGTTGTTTTCTACTTTTAATGTAGGTAATGGTTCTGGCCGATATCTACCTGCAGTTTATTTATTTTCTTCCAGATTTCTTTGTCTTGAGTTTTAGAATTTATATTATTAATATATTTTTTCCATGAATTTCTTTTGGCTATCTTGAATATTCTTTTCTGCTTTGCTTTAGCTCTCAAATATGCAATTCTATTGGCATCACATTTATGTCTCAGATATCTTCTAAAGCATGTCCTCGTTATCTTTCCTTGCTGCTTTACATTCCTCATTCCACCAGGGTACCAGTGGTCTAGTCGGATTGCTTGAGGTAACTGGAATAGTTTCATTTGCTTTATCATCTATTGTTTTTATTAGATGTTCATAAGCATCTATGTGGTTTTGTAAAGTCAGAATATTTTTTTGTTAATCACCGTTTTCTCTTTATATAAATTCCAATTTGCTTCCTCCATTTTCCTCTTCGGTATATATGTTATATTATTATTATTTTTTAGCTCAATTTGTATTGTCCAGTGGCACTCCCAAATAAATTATTATTTACTTTTCCAACTGAAACTCTGTGGCAATTTCTGGGGAACATAAAGTGATGTCTATTGCAGATGAGGTATTATGATAAACATCAAATCTTGTTGGAGAACCATCATTTAAAATAATCAAATTTTGTTATCTATAAAATCTAGGGACAGTGTTTCCTCTCCTGTCAGATGATGTACTTCCCCACATGGGATGTTTGGCGTTGAAGTCACCTACTAATAGGTAAGGTCTTGGTAATTGTTCTATTAGATTTTCTAAATCTTCCACTTGTTAATGGTCTATTATTTCCAAGATGATCTATTAAGCGACTTTTCTTTTAAAAGATGGGTTCCATGTATATTTGAGCATATTGTTATTTTTTTTTCCATGAATAACTTGAAACTGCACATGCCTGTAGTTAATTACCTTGAGTTTAATCCTAACAGGTTGGCATTTGATTGAAGAATGCGTTATGATTGCAGTTCCTCCTTGGCTGTTGTCATTTAAATTTGTGTTGATTTTCCACACATTATAATTTATGCCAGCATTGATAACATTGTTACCTATTTCAGTTTCCTGTAAGCAAATGATATTTGCATTACATTCTCTAATTAATGATTTTAAGTTTTCATTATTTGATACGTATTCCTCTAATATCCATTGTAAAATAGACATTTTAAAAAGGTTTTGGGTTTTTGTTGTTTTAATATCTTTATTTGTTTTCCTGAACTTTGAATTTTATTGAAGTTGTATAATTTTGCTGTACTTTGTTCTTCTTTTGGTGGGTGATGTATTTCTGCTATTGTTTAATTTATTGGCTGAAGAGTCTCAGGTGTTCTTTTTATTAGGGGTGCATTTAAATGGCTTTTGATCTTGGGTTCTATTTCAATACTTTCTTCAATTTTATCTGATGTTTTAATTTTTTCTTTTATTTGGGTTTCTCTTTTTTTCATTTTTAGTTTGCAAGCAATTTTCGTTGACTTTGTCTTCTCGGTATTCATTTTTTTCCATATAGATTTGGGTCTTACTGATTGTTTAATTTGTTTCTTGGATTTGGGTGGGGTTGTTTCAAGTAGTCTTTTTTTTGTCTTTTGACTTAGCTCTTGTATTTTGCTTGTCCTCCACATTCATCATGTCTTCTTGCATTTCTGGTGTTGGTAATATATATATAATTTGTGTTGCCTTATATGTTCTATAGCTTCCGAGCTTGAATTTTGGGCCTTTATATATGAGTATTTTCAGTTTGATTATACGGTGCAATATTGTAGGAATTTGTTTTGCGCTTCTTTATTTACTACCCCACGGTCTTTATATGTTTTTTCCTTGCTGGGTCTTGTAAACCTCTTACTTTTAGTTCTATCTTCGCTTCTCTTATTGACATTCCACTCCTTTCTTGTAAGATTTTTAGTTCAGTATTGTATAGGTAATATGCGCACTCCTTCGATCTTGAGTGGTGATTCTGACCACAATTTATGCAAATTGGGTTTTCACAGTCCCATTTTGTTGTGTGTTGTATGATCCACAACATGCACATCTTGGAGCTTCTCTACAATTTTTATTTGAATGGCCAAATTTATTACATGAATTGCACTGTAGTGGTTTAGGGATATATGGTCTTATCTCTCTCTCGTCTGCCCCTAATACTTTAATAGTTAAAGGGAGTTCATTTCCTTCAAATTTCAATTTAGCTATTTGTATATTGATTTTGAATTTTTCCTACTTGGGATATCATAGATGTCACAATCTTCAATGTTTTTATATCTATTTTTCTTGAGCGAGGTCCATTAACATATTTTTATCTATTAGTTCTCATCATTATTTGGCAGGATTATTGTACCACAAATACTATTAAGTTTATTATGCTTGGTGACTTTTTATTTTTGTGTTATCTATGTTCGTAATTTGTAAAGTAGTTTTCTGATTGGCTTTAGTAGTGGTTTCCACTATCCATGTATTTGTTTGCGTTTGACGAAATTTCATGTTTTCTGTTGGGTATCTGGTCAGTAAATAATTTTCCAATTTTAAATTTGAAATCTTGTTTTCACTTTCTATTGTCAAAAATCTTGTCCAACTGTCTTTTCCAAAAAGTGATTCAAATAAAGCTAGCGAAGGGCTAGGCTGGAATTTTCTTTTGATAAATCTTTTTGGCCTAGTAAAAGGCTCCATGGTTGCTATATTTTGGATTGAAGTGCCCAAATGGTGTCCTTGTTCGTTTCCAGGGTCAGATGGTTATCTAGTGTCATGGGGTCACATGTTTCCGTGGACTGAGTTCCATAGTCCAAACTTTCCATTTTTCCTTTTTTTTTTTTGAAGTTACAGAGAAACCAACTGCAAGCCATGGTAAAAACTGGGTCTCCTCTCAAAGACTTCCCCTCACCAAGACACACAGCAGAGACCAACTCCCATATGTCCACTCCCTACCCTACCCCGAAGGGATGGCTCTAACATAACATGATTGGCTCAAGTTGTAAGCAAAAGCAAAACCCGCTTGATAGGGACCGAGGGCATAGCTAGTATGCAATCATCCCCACTCATGTTATTTTAGAGGGCAATCCGGATAAATTGCCGAGAGTCCTACCGTGGAGACTATACCTCCCCGGATTCCATAGGCAAGCCCACACATGTAGTCCCCCGCCCCAATAAATATTGATGTGGAATCACATCAATATCCTCAGGGTCCAAACATAATCGAGCGGCGGACCAAACCGCTATAGTCCCTGCCATTTGGATCAAGGTAAAAGCCTAAGTTCAGAGACCCAGCTCCTACCTAACCTACACGAGGGTTTAGTGAAGAGAAGGAGGACAGCTAGGGGGAGCAACTGAGCGAAAGAAAGTAAGAGATTGGAAGATGATCAAGTAAGAGAAAAATTGAGACATTTAGGTTCAAACTAGGAGATAATTCTCCCAGTTCGAAAGCCCTCTTGCCCGCTACGCATTTTCAACCATAGGTTGGAAATGCGTAAACTCCGTCAAGGCAGTCTCAAATCAAGAGGGCTGGCCCAGATGGGATTCATCCAAAAGAAATTAAAGAGCTAAAGGAGGAGATAGTTCCTCACCTATATAAACTATACAGAAAAAGTGCTGAACAAAGAAAGGCACCAAAAGGATGAAAACTAGGTAATGTGCCCCTAGTTTACATAAAAGGTTCAAGAGAAGAGCCGGGAAATTATAGACCAATCTGTCTCATGTTGGTCGTTTGCAAGATTTTTGAGTCCATAATTGCAGATCAAATTATGGATCACATTGATAGAAACAACTTGTTGTTAAACACAGTTTCAGACAAAACAGATCCTGCCTATCAAACCTCTTGGAGTTTTTTCATAACATGCTTGGTATTTACGACAGTAGTAGAGCAATAGATATACTCTACTTAGATTTCCAAAAGGCCTTTGACAAAGTTCCACACAAGAAACTGATGACAAAAGTTAATTTTAGGAATTGTAGGAGAAATAGCGGACTGGATCGAAGACTGTCTAACTTATAGAAAACAGAGAGTCGTAATACATGGTAAAGAATCAGAATGGGTAGATGTAACAAGCGGAGTTCCTCAGGGTTCTGTTCTTAGGCTTCTCTTGTTTTTTATTTACATTAATGACACTGATGTAGGCTCAACTAGGAGGATAGCCAAATCTGCAAATGACACCAAACTAGGTGTAAATGCAGCAGACCCAGATGCAGTGGAAAGCTTAAGAAATGACCCAGTGAGAATAGAAGTGGTAAAAAAATGGCAAATGCCTTTTAACATGTAAAGTGTTACAAATAGGAACAAACAACCCTCATGGGTTGGGAATGACAAATTCTGTAGAGCAAGAGGAGGACCTTGGAGTAATTATTTCTAAGGACTTATGCACAAAACAGTGCATAAAAGCTGAAACGAGGGCACAGAAACTAGTGAGATTCATAAAGAGGCAGTTCAAATACAGAAACAAGGAAACGGTGCTGCAGCTCTACATATCAGTAGTTAGACCCCATCTTGAATATGCAGTACAGTTTTGGCCACCAACACTAAGAAAGGATATAAAAAGATTAGAAGGGGTACAAGCAAGAGCCATAAAGTTAATTCCATCCATCAGGCAAATAGGTTACCGAAGATGACTGAAAGCTGAACATGTATTATTTAGAAACATGATGATTACGAGGACAACTAATAGAAACATTTAAAATACTGAAAGGCATAACAAAAGTAGACAGTAACCTATTTACGTTAAACTAAAACCAGACAAGAAATAATGGATGGAAACTAGAACTGAAGAGATACAACACATCCCACTGTGGGGACTTCTTTACATACAAGAGATGTGGCACTGGAATAAACTGCCACCAGAAGTTGTAAACAGCAGCAGTGTGGAAGAGTTTAAAATAAAGCTAGACAAAATCATTATGACACTGAATGAACAGTAAAACCTGCTCCTTGAGATAAGTGAGCACACAATGTCTCCTCGGATGGACTATCAAATCTTTGAGACATCATAATCCTTGTAACTCCTTGATTGTAACTACTTGTAACTCCCTTTACAAGAGCATCTCTAAGACTCTCTCTCTCTCTCTGAACATTTCTTGCCAAAAGATAATTCCATTTGTAAAAATGTCTCTTAGATTCATAATGCATCAATTTGTATCATTAACCTGAGCATAATAATCTATTATATGGGTTCTGAGACAGTTGTTGCAACGCAAAGTACACTCGAATCTTTAACAAACGCAAAGTAGTACACTCGAATCTTAAACAAACACAAAGTAGACTCGAATCTTAAACAAACACAAAGTAGACTCGAATCTTAAACAAACACAAAGTAGACTCGAATCTTAAACAAACGCAAAGTACACTCGAACCTTAAACAAACGCAAAGTACACTCGAATCTTAAACAAAAGCAAGGTAGTACACTCGAACCATAAACAAATGCAAAGTAGTACACTCGTACCTTAAACAAACACAAGTACACTCGAATCTTAAATGCCAAGTACACACAAATCTTAAACAAAAGCAAGGGAGTACACTCGAACCTTAAACAGTCTTCTTAGCTGTGGTTTAGTGTAAAGACGTGTTCCTGTGTTTGGGGGGTAAAGTGAATCTATGTCATAACGGGAATTGATTACGCGTGGTTGCATGTGTAGACAGGTACTGACTTCGGTTCTATGAAGACGTGAGTGTATAATTTTATGTTTTCTTTTTTTCTCTTTTTATTGGTGTTAATTTACTCAAACATGTGTTTTACTTTTATGTCCCTCGAGATTCGGTGGACATTAGTAGTATTGTGGTATTAAAATACAGTAGAAAAGTGGTATTATATGTTTCGTTTTGTGCTTGGCATGAGAGAGAGAGAGAGAGAGAGAGAGAGGAGAGAGGCAGCCGAGTGAACAGACGCTGATTCAGCTAATTAAGGGTTTGACATACGTTTTCTTTCTTGAACTATCTTCTTCCTGTTTTTTGTATATCGGCGTGACCTTATACCAGTTAGATCAGCTGATTAACCTTGAACCTGTGAAGTGGCGAGTTCATATAGCGGTTTGTTGTGGTGGCGCATGTTTATTTTATCTTTTATTGGTGGATGATGTATTATAAATTTTTGGGTTGTGGTTTGTGTGTGCATAAATATATCGATGTTACTGAGGTCAGGGCGAATTCTAAAGTATAACGGTTTTCATAAAGGAAGCAAAATGGCTGACGCAAGTGGAAACCAGACTCTGGTTCACAAAATAACAAATATAAGTGCGGGGGTCAGCCCTTTCCATGGTATGGTAGACGGAGTTGTTTCCCAACCAGTGCAAATTTTCATTGAGGGTTGAATAACTATTTAAACACCAAGGGAATTAAGGATGATACAGAGGCGCTCACAGCGGTGAAAGCTTTGTTAGATTTCAATAAAGGAGATTTATCCTTCAGGTGTAGGAGTTTTCAGTACACAAAATGTCGGTCATGGACCGAATTACAAGCATTTTTAAGAGCGGCTTATGGCTCAAAGGAACACGGTCAAAAACTTTTTGACTCAGCGGGAGAATGGATACAGAAATTGAAAAATTCCAAATGGGTTAATGGGATTAATGTCTCACTCGACAATTTACACAAATTGATACATTTTGCAATGCTATTACATGACGTACCAGACGCAATAGTGGAAAGTTTTGATGAAAAGATTGGACGTACATCAGACGAAGAACCAATTTATGCCTAAATTCAGAAACATATGTCCAAGTGTCCCACGGTGGATAGTACATTTTTTAACAGTACTGGTCCGAGAAACACGATGCAAAGAGACCCTAAATTTCCTTCTCCCCGTTTGTGTGCAAAAGTGGAATATAATAGAGGATCGATCGATCAAAGGCAACAGCAGTTGCGTTGCTACAATTGTAATAAACCAGGGCGCACAAAGAAAGTATGTAGAGTCAAATATTGTGGAATGTGTAAGAGTGTGGATCACTGTTGGCAAGATTGCCCGTCTCAGATACGGAAAGATGCGAGACCTACACCTCAAAAGTCCGGGAGTTACAATACGAGAACTTCCCAGGCAGGTCACTTAAGAGGGCAAAGAGATTGGCAAAATTTTTGGAAAGCTGATCAACAAAAAGGGTACAGATGATTTTTACCTGCCATTGTGGTCTTGTGGGGGATGCCCAGAGCTCAGGCCTATAGTATATGGAACAGTGGAGGATGTGTATACCGTCTTTATTGACACCGGCGCAAGTATCAATTTAATGGATCATAATTTGTATCAAATCATGTTCTCCCATTACCCTTTGAAACCCTCAATGGAGACGGTGCTGTGTGATGTGCAAGCCCATAAGATTGAAACACCCTGGGTTTGTTAGAATACGGTTTACTCTGGATGAGAGGGTTATTAATAGAACCATTTTTGGTTATAAAAGGGGTCTGCATTGGGCAACAAAAGACTTTTGCCGGGCTTCCATTCCTGCATGTAGAAGACACAAGATAAGGGTCCATGCAGGTGTTAGTGGTTAACAGTTGGAATATCTGGTGTTTTTATCCCTTATGAGGACGCAAGTGAAACTGAGGATATGGAGATTACTGATAATAGGGGTGCGTTTGGGGGTGCTAATGGTAATGATACCGTGGATATGGGGAGTGGTGATACCAAAACCCACACTGATGATACAGGGAATAGCTGCGGTGATGTTAAATGGGATATTGTGGGCCACGGTGGTAACAATTTTGGTGGGTGTGACAATGGCGTTATGGGTGGTGAAACTGATACTAATTCTGATATTATTACTGATACTAACAATGGGGTCTTGGTGGATGCAATAAGAACCATGGGTGGTGATATTTATGGGATCGTGAAACGGGGAGGTACTAACCACAAATATAAATGTGTTTTATCAGAGAATGTTATTTTAATGCCAGGTTCAAAGACTATGGTAAAAAGTAAAATTGAGGGAAGTGAAAAAACAAACAGAAGTATGCGTAATTGAGGGTAGCAAGAAACTAAGAGGGGATATTAGCACTGCATCAGTGAACAGTGTATCAAACACTGGTGTTACATGGGTAGAATTACTGAACTGTAATGATACATTTAGGAAATACCAAAAGAATACATATGTGGTAGATCTCCAAGATTGGAGTAATGACAGTGGTTCAGTGGCTATTGTAGAGGGGAAAACTGATTTTTCAAAGGCACAAATGCAACCAAGGAAGTAAATATTCAGAGAACATTTTGCTAATGTGGTATTATAAATGAGCATATAGAAGCGTAAGCAGCTCTTGGTAGAATTTGGGGACACAGTAGCTTTACAAGGGGATAAAATGGCTGGATTGATTAATGAGTTAGAACATAAGGTAAACTTAGAGAAAGGTACAAAACTCATCTTTATTCCTGCATACCACATACCTTTCAAAATCAGAGAACAGGTAGAAAAAGAGGTCAATAAATGGGATGAGAGAGGACTCATTAGACCTAGTGCGTCTCCATACAACTTTCCTCTGTTAGCAGTGCCTAAGAATTTCCCTCTTGGGTTTATAGTCTGCTGACTCTATCCAAAAGGGTTTTCAGCTGAAGATTAACGAAAGAAAGAAAGGAAGGAGGAGTACCATAGAGCACAGTCTTCATAAAAGAAAAGAAGCATTAATTAGACGTTCCAGATAAGTACCATCGTGATGTCCGGGAAGGAGTTGTCCAGGCCTCAGAACATTCATGACTGTCAGTTACAAGGAAGGACCTCGTGGAAAAGAGGACCACTCTTTCGGCATAACTAATAAAAAAGCAAAGTTTACAGGTTTACTTTCAATATTGAAGTTCGTTTTTTTTTTCGAAACAATTACATTTACTAATGAAGTTTCGTACTGAAAAATCACATAAATGGAAAGGAAGTTCCTTCAACACAAGTTAAGGAGAGGCGAGAAAATCTAAATAATAAAAAAAAAAGACTACTTTCATTGGGGCTATATCTTGCCTTAATTCACTTCGAACGGAAGCGGGCGAGATGGAAAATGAATATATATAAAAAAAGAAAAGGTGAATTTTCTCTTTGATTTATTTTCGGCTTTGATCATGTCAGACGCATCCAATGAAGCTATTAATTATTCCAGAAGAAGCCCAAGATATCTGAAAAAATTCCGCTCAAAAAGAAGAGCATTCTGTTTGATGGTTGGCAAAGCTCTCCAGCGTCTCTTGAAGACCAGGTCGTAGAATTTAAATCCAGTGGTGAGAGTGCATGTCCTGCCTGTAGATTCGAATATTCTGTAAACACTTTAGTATACTGCTGGACTTTGAAAAGAATATACAATTTCTAAAGTTCCTGTTGTACTGTCCTTAACAAGTGATGCCTGACATTTGTAGGAAAATGACGCTTAGCTGAGTCTGGTGTCAATGCTTCCCGGGGCCTATGAATTAGTCGCTTCCATGTCAGTAGCGGGCGTCGCTTCAGGCACCATGAAGTTTGCAAGGATGATGCGCAGTTTTAAGAAATATTTCAGTTTCTGCAGAGTATTTTTGAGGTTTTTGTCTTTTTGGTGGCCTAACTTTGTTAAAAAAAATTACTATAAAAATGAAAAAAACTAAATGAAACTGAATATATATCATAAAAAGCTTTAATAAATATTGCAGTTTTTGCACAATATTTTTAGGATTTTGTCTTTTTGTTTCAAAAATCATCATAAAAATGAAACGTGGGGGCATAAGATGGAACGGCTTCTCCCAATGGTCATTGAAAAATTGAAGATGATTGCACAATTAATTAAATTGCTGGGCTATTTTAGCCAAGATGAATTACAAGCGTAATTTTTGTAAGAGCTCAAATATGAATGCTACGCGAGAGGTACTTAATATTATTATTATTATTATTAAAGTAGTTTAACCAGACCACTGAGCTGACTTTCAGCTCTCATAGGGCTGGGCCCAAAGGATTAGATTAAAATTTAAAAAAAAACCATGTCTTAGGCCAAAGGCAAAGCTCTGGAACCGAAGTGTTTTTTCGGTGTTTATGACGAATGAGTGAAAATTAAACTAAAAACTGCACAAAGGCAACAACACTCACCAAAGGATCACATGCACACTATAAATACATTTACTAATTTATCCATATGTTTTTCATAAAAATAAAATCAGAATAAGTTAAGGTAAACATTTACAAAAGTTTTTGTTTTAAAATTCATTAGTCTAATAATTTTTCGTATTTTCAAAGTTTACTTAGATTTATATTTTATCAACTAAACTGCACTTCTTTAAGAAGCATAAAATGGGCATGACTGAAAATGCAGAGGATTCTGACAAGATTTCTTTCATAGATCTGTTTCCAAGTGTCGACAGTCGTTGCTGGTTGTACTTTGGGCATTCGCATAAAACATGTTTGACAGTTTTATATAACCTCCCTGCACTCTGCCCACTCAGGAGCTGAGCTACGTGGGCTGCTCATTAAGTGTCCATGTGTCAGACGGGTATGGCCTATACGGAGACGTGTCAGAATTACTCGTTCATGTCTTTCTCTCTGATATGATGAGCTCCACTTTCCTACTTCAGGTTTGTATTTGCTTTAGTTTGTTATTTTCTGACTCTTCATTCCAAATATGTTGCCATTTCCTTATAATACCCATCTTTATGTATGTTCATAAATCACTCATAGGGAGATTCACACTTGATCTTGTCATTTGATTTGCTTCTTTGGCTGTTGTCAGCGTCTTCATTTCCTTTGATCCCTACATGGGCAGGGATCCAACATATTTCTACTTTTTTCCCAATAATATCTAATTTGTGAAGTGATATTTAATTTGTTGTAAAATATTATTTTTTGGTTTATACTCTGGATGGCTTCTATGGCACTTCTTGAGTCACTAAAAAATCACAAAATTATTTAGTGATGTTTCTTCAATTATTCTTATGGCTGAGGCTATTGAAGCTGTATTGGGTAGAGAGAACTGTTTATGAATCTGTCCTGGGACACTGCAGCATATCCCCACTCCATGTTCCGATTTAGATCCATCTGTGTATATTGCATAATGTGGACCTTTTCGGTTTATATGCTCTATTGTATTTGTTCTCTATGGTGATGGTTCGTATATAAGTATTTTTTTTGATAAATATTTCAATTGTGTGCAAGTTTTCATTTTATTCATTGTCCAAGGCGGAAGAATTTTACTACTGGGGAATTTGTATATTTACATTTAGTGACTCAAACAGTCTTCTAGCTCTAATTGGAAAAGGGGGTGGATTGATTGTTAATAAAAATATCTCTTTGTTCAAATAATTTTTTTGTTGGAGAATCGCTTGTCTTGATTCTCAAAGCACTCTTCATTATTACAAGCTCTCTATGGAGATAGAGAGGTAGTTCACCACATTCAACCTGTAAGGAAGATGTCGGTGATGATTTAAAGGCTCCTGAACATATTCTAAGGCCCTCATTATGAACTGGGTCCAATGCTTTCGAGCGTTGCGTCTGACGCCGAGCCATATACTTCGCTACTGTAATCAATTATAGACAGGACTGTTGCTTTATACAGTAATGTAAGGGTTTGTCTATCGGCTCCCCAAGTGTGTTTGATAATTTTCTAATTAGATTTAATGCTTTTTTACATTTTGATTTCAAGTATGTTATGTGAGGTTTCCAGTTTAAGTGAGTATCAAACACTAAACCTAAAAATTTTGCAGTTTATCTAATTGGTATACTAAGATTTCTGATTTTTAAATCTATCACTTCATCATTCATCCACCTTTTATCTTTATAAAACACTACTGCTTGAGTCTTATGTATGGATAACTAAATCCTACAGATGAGGTCCATTCATTATTTTTATTATACTTTTATTAATGATGCGTTCTGCATGTTTAATACGAGAGGCTGAATAATATATCATCCATGTATAGGTTGCTTTTAATTCCAGTAGGCAGATTTTTTTTATTGATATCATTGATTGCAAGGGTAAACAGTGTGCTACTAAGGACACTTCCCTGTGGAACACCATTTTCAAGTGGAAAATGTTCTTGACAATACATCATCAATTCTCACTTGAAAACTACGATTTGTTAAAAATTTTTGGATGAATCTAGGTAAATGTCCACGGATGTTGTTATTTTGTAAACTTTTTAATATAGGGTACCTCCAGGTAGTATCGTAAGCCTTTTCAATGTCAAAAAAGACCTACAGTTATTTGCTTTCGCTCAAATCCTCTTCGTATATGGTCTTCGAGGTTAGAGAGAGAATCTAACGTAGATCTGTTGCACTGTGACCCAAATTGAGTGGGAGTCAAGATTTTATTTTCTCGAATGTGCCATGTTAATCGAGCATTTACCATTTTTTCTAGTATTTGCATAAGCAACTTGTTAGAGAAATTGGTCTGTAGTTATTTGCATCACTTGGATCTTTTCCAGGTTTGGGGATAGGAATTATTATTGCTTTACGCCATTCATCAGGAAATAAATTTCTAAGCCAATAAATGATTATAAAATTGTAACAAGTATGTCTTTCGCCAGAGGTGCTAAGTGGCAGATCATCTCAAAACAAATATTGTCACCTCCAGGAGCAGATTTATTGCTGTTAGTGAGAGCATATTCCAACTCTTACATATTAAATTTCCTATTATAATATATGTCTTCTATTGTTTCAAAATTTATTGCTATTAGTTCTATATTATTTTTTCTTGTGTGGAAGTGGTCATCTAAATTTCTATCACAACTTACATTAGCTAAGTTTTCTCCTATTATGTCACTTATTTCTTTAGGATCGAGTATTCTTTTTCCGTCTTTTAATATGGCATGTCTGGGTGGTTTAACATGGGTACCATTTATTTTCTGAATTTTTCCATATTTTTTGTATGGGAGTATTATTAGAGAGATCTGAAACATATTTCCTCATGAAATTATTCTTCCTTGAATTACTTCCTTTCGGAATTTTGCAGATACTTTGTTGTATACAGGCTTCAATGCATCAATTTCTAGCAACAATATTGTCATTTTTTGTAAAGTACCTTCTAATATTGATGTTTTATATATTTACTGAACTTTCCCATTCAAATTATCCAATCGTCTCCCTATAGTGTGTTTATATTTATTAATCCTGTTAGCTTTTCAGACCACCACGGAACTTTGTGTTTTGTTGGATGGGGTTTTGATTTTGGTATTGCTTTATCAGCAGCATCTTTGATGTAATTAACAAGAAACTTGTTAGTTTCATTATGATCTTTCAGATATTCAAATGGCGGTATACTTCTTGTATGCATTTCATATTGCTCCCAATCTGCTTTATAATATTATAGTAGGAACAGTTTTGCTGTTTATTATTTTGTAAAAAGGAAATTAATATTGGGAAATGATCACTGGTGTACAAGTCATCAATTGTGTTCCAATCTAATTTGTCAACTATACTTGTTGAACAGAGAGTTTAAATCTACAGAGGAAAATGTTCCATGCGTTTTTGATAATATGTGCTAACTTCATCATCATTTATACAACACATGTCATTTGAATCTATAAGTTGTTCTACTTTACTTCCTGTTCTATTTGAGTTTTGAACAGTTACAATCCCATATTGGGTTGTGAGCATTAAAATCCCCTAATATTATTATAGGTTCTTTGAGTATTTTTAATAAATTCTCCAAGTTTATCAATATCGTAATGTTTATTTGGTTTGATTGTAATATAAATATATTATATAATTATTGTTTTAAATTCGAATTCTAATACCTGATATTTGGAGGTCAGCAATTTTTACTGGGTACTTTGTCATAACATACTTTATGATGTACATATATGGCTGTACCTAAATTTCCTCCTCCTTCCTGTGATGTTGATATTAAGGTATATTTACCTATTGTAGGTATTGTATTAATTGAACGATGTTGTAAGTCAATAATATCGATAGGTTCATATTCATTCCTTTAATAACCTTTGTACTTCTCCCAGGTGTAATCTGGTCTGTAGACCATTTACGTTCCATTGTATAATATAACTATTGAAAATATTATGTTATATCGGTCCTGTTTTGTTTTTCTTTTTTTTGTATTTTCATCAACTTGAATTTTTATAAAATTTTATTTACCACATTCAGTTGTTTCATCTTTGATAATATTTTAAGTGCTCAATACACATACATCCTTTTTCATGGGTGTTTAAATCGGTGGCCTCTTTCTTTCTATATTTCATAAAATTTCTAATAATATTTGTAAACCAATCTTTTTGTTATATTTTTGTTTTCATTGCACAATGCAATGAAGCAATCATTGCAGCCACATGTGTTGTCATGTTTATCTACTGCTTTGTTTGTTCTTGTTATACCAATTATTGGTGATGGAGTAAATCTTATCACCCTTGACATAGTCACCTTCATCCATGGTATGGTTCTCCTCCACTTCTTTGGTGTTTTGGATCTCTGCATCCATAGTTTTTATTATTATTTTAGGAGATAAAGGTATTTTCTCATTTTGTTTTTCTTCTTTCTGCATATCTTTGGTTTTTGGTTTAACTGATATTTCTCTAATTATAGTTGATTTCTTCGTTTTTGGTGGTGTTCTCTCAAAGGTCTTTTTTTTTTCTTTAATTTTCGTAACTATCACAACTTCCTCCTTCCACCTCTGTGGTAGTATCTTCTTGTCCTTCTATATGCATTAACACTTCAAATGAATTTGACAGAATTATCCATTTATTTGTACTTGTTTCCAGATTCTTTACTATCTCAGTTTTTTTTTCCTGCATATTACTGACTTCTTCTAGAGAAACCACTTTGCTGCATCTTGCTACTTCTATCTGTATGTTTCTCTTTGTTTTCATTTACTGGTTTCCTGTTATTATAGAAGAATATGTACGTTTCTTAGCAGGATCTTGAATTCCTCTCACTTTCAATTCTAGTTTAGCCTCTGTTATAGACATCCCTGTTCTTTCTTTTTAACATTTTTAATTCAGTGTTGTATATGTAATGCATGCATTCTTTGGATCTTGCATGATGATTCTGATCACAGTTTACACATTGGGTTCACCGCACTTCCATTTGGTGGTGTGTTCTGTAGATCCACAGTAAGCACATACCGGTTCATTCCTGCAATTTTTCTTTGTGTGTCCATACTTGCTGCAATTTTGACACTGCAGTGGCTTTGGAATATAGGGTCTTAACTCTCTATTTTGTCCTAAAATTTTTATTTTTTGAGGTAGTTGTGAACCCTCAAATTTTATTTTTGCTATTTTTACTACTTGTTTACTGCCTCTTTTACTTGTAATATCACATACCTCGCAATCTTCAACATTGGGGTATCTCTTTTTCAAAGAGTCTAAAAGCATTTTCTTCATTATTTGGTTCATCATTATTGTCTGGAAGTACAATGGTACCCTGAATGCTGTTCATATTGTCATGCTTTTCCACTTTAACATTAATAGCATCTATAATTTTTAAAGACAAATAGTCTTCTGACTGGCTTTTTGTTGTGGCTTCTATAAGCCAAGTCTTCTCTTTTATTTTTCTGAAAGACATTTCTGTCGTTGGATGTCTGTTTAGCAAGAAATTTTCTAATTTCAAGGCTGAAATATTTTGTTCAGCTTCCATGGTTAGAAACCTTGACCAACTTCCACTCCCAAAGAGGGAGTCAAAGTGAATCAAGGTTGGGTCATAACGGTACTGATATTTCCTTGGTTTAGTATATGGTATTAATGTTCTAATACCAAACTGGTCTTTGTGATTCGAGCTTCCATTAGATTGGTCCAAATTCATGCCAGAAGTTGTAGGGATATTTTTTAAATTTTCCATATAATAAATTTGTAAACTTCGTCCAGGATGAGGTCCCTCTCACCAGGGAGGCCCAACTGGGGGAGGAGCAATACTGTTACACAGTGGTAACTACCCTGGGACACTCACCTGGTTATACACCATACCCACAGTGCCTTAAGGGTCGTCAGTCCCATGAGATCGGACCCAGCACTGTGGGCATGGCTTGACATAAAAATTTCCCCTCGCTCGACCACGTCAGGTACTCTAGTTTTACGGGTGGAGTGGCATGCCGTCCAACTCCACCCTCCATCAAGTTAAAAGAGCAGTCAATTCAATAGTCCAAATCTATGCCAAGGTCGTCAACGAAAGAAGAGGGAGGGAAATGGGAAAATTTAAAAGAGGAGGAGTGAAGGAGTTAAAGGTCCCAATGATCAGTTTGATGCACTGCATAGAGCATAGGCATAAAGGGGCATACTCTCTCTGCAGTGGATCCCTAAGGCCCCCACCTCGTCAAGGAGTTGGGATCAGGGGGAGGTACTCATAAAAGACAAAAGGAGTTATAAAACCAAAACATCATAATATCAGCCGTGATTTTCAGGAAACGACTTATATTATCTTCCAAGCTATTTTCTGCTATAAATGGCGTGTCTTTATCCAGAGTTAAATTATGAGACCAGTATTTTAATTGCTAACAAGTTTCATTTGAAAGTAATAGCAGTCAATGGTTAACGACTGTCAATAGAGCCTATCCTCAAAATATGTCTTTGCAAGACATTTATTCTCCAATTGACAGAATAAAAATCTCGAATGTTCCAAATACACAAGATTCCAGCAGAACGGCAATCAATAAAAACTGATAAGCACCGCAATAGTTATCAGACAGTCATTTCAGGGAACTGAGAAAATATCATTCGCTGCACTGAATGAGAAAATGTGATCAAATTGAGGCCGAGAATAGATACCAATGTTTTCCCACTACTTATAAGATAGTAGCATCCCTGAAATGTGGCATCGAGATGTATCGCCAATTTGGCAGCCTTTCTATTTAAATATCATCTGAATTATTTCGAAATTTATCTTTAGAAACGTCTGGTCTCTTTGACTAATACTAATCCACTGGGAGACAGTGGTGCCTTTGAGCCTTCTTCGATGCTGCATGTGGAGTGGCGGCTCTTTCAAAAGAGCAGTTCAGCATTTCTTTCAATCTCTTTACACCAAGAACTAAGGGCTGAGAATTAATGCCCTTCAGTTTTCCAAGCAGCCACACATATATCTATCTCTCATTTTTCCCTCTCTCATAGTATATATATATTATATATATATATATATATATATATACATATATATATATATATATATATATATATATATATATATATATATATATATATATATATATATATATATATATATATAATGGGGGGGCAACCAAGTCCTTATGGGTGCCGGTCCCAAGCCCGGATAAATAGGGAGGGTTGGTGTCAGGAAGGGCATCCGGCTGTAAAAATCTGTGCCAAAACCAAAAATGGAATGAGCCGAAATATGGAAAGAGGTAATGCTAGGGCGTACTCCGTAAACGACGCACAGAGACATCGCCCTAACTCTGTGGTAAGGCGAGGGCTACTGCATCAGGAGCGGGTGCAGCTAAAGAAGCGAGCTCACATTGGGTTCAGAGTATGTCAGCTAAATTGTTTGGGTCCGATGACTGGGAGAGGTAGAGAATTGGCTGACTTGATGAGAGAAAAGAAAGTAGATTGTGTGTGTGCAAGAAACGCGGTGGAAAGGAAATAAAGCTAAAGAGTTGGGAGATGGATATAAGCTATAATTATAGTGGAGCAAATAAACAAGGTAGAAATAGAGTTGGCATAGTACTGTCTAGTGAACTAAAGAACTCGGTAATAGAAGTGCATAGAATAGAATGACCGTATCATCAGATTGAAGATATGTTATGGAGGAGAGATTCTGAATATTATAAGCGCATATGCACCACAAGTTGGTTGCACAGAAGAAGAGAAGGGAAATTTCTGGAGAGACATGGATGGAATAATGCAAGAACTGGAAGAGCATGAGAGGGTGATAGTTGGGGCAGATTTGAATGGCCATGTCGGAAGTGAAAATGAGGCGATTGGGCGGGTGCATGGGGCCATGGAATTGGGGAGAGAAACCCAGAAGGAGAGAGAGTGTAGTGGGACTTTGCTGTGTCATTCGACATGGCAATAGTAAACACATTTTTTGAGAAGAAAAGGGAAACACCTAATAACAACTATAGGAGGAGGGGGGAAGATTCTCCCAAGATAGACTATTTCTTGTATAAAAGGATAAATCTGGTGGAGGTCAAGAACTGCAAAGTTATTCCAGGCGACCATGTAGCCCCCCAACACAGGCTGCTATGTATGGACTTGAAGTTGAAAAGGGAAAGAAAAACCAAAGCTAAAGGGATAAGGAAAATTAAATGGTACGAATTACAGAAGGAAGGGGATAAGAAGAGAGAGTTTAAGAGGAGGGTTTTGGAGGATATTGATATAGGGATTGAAGATGTTCAGAATGGTGGGCACGAAATGCAGCAGTAATAAGAAGGCATGGAAAGGAGCTGCTAGGAGAGACATCTGGTATCATATGGGAAGAAAAAAAAAAGGATAGTTGGTGGTGGGATGAAGACATTGAGAAAGTAGTAAAAGATAAGAAGGAGGCAAAGAAAAGATGGCAGAGTCACAGTCAGTGGAAGACAGAAATAGGTACAGAGAGAAAAACAAGGTGGTGAAAACGGTGGTAGCCCAAGCTAAAGCAAAGTCGTATGATGATGTGTATAATGAGCTGGGGACAAAGGAAGGATTAAAGAAGATGATGAAGCTATCAAAGGCTAGAAATAAGAGCACCAAAGATATAACACACATCAAACAAATAAAGAATCAAGAGGGTGTAGTGCTTAGAAAGGAGGAAGACATTGTGAAGAGATGGAAAGAATATTTCGAACAGTTGTTAAATGAAGAAAATAATAGACTAATAAGAGAGATGGGCAAGTGAACATTGGCATGGTAATGAGGTTTTCTAGGCAAGAGGTACTAAATCCACTGAAGAAGATGAAGAATGGAAGGCAACCGGACCACATGATCCCGGTGGAGGCATGGAAAGCATTAGGAGATGAAGAGTGGATATACTGTACGATCTTATGATAAAGATCCTTGAACAGGAAAAGATACCAAATGAGTGGCGTGGGAGTATATTGATCCCAATTTTTTAAAGGGAAAGGCGATGTCCAAGAGTGTGGTAATTATAGGGGCATTAAATTGATGTTCCACACTTTGAAGATACGGAAAGGATGATGAAGATGCTAGACTGAGAGAAGAAGTACAAATAGGTAAAGAGCAGATGGGATTTATGAAGGGAAGGGGAACAACAGATGGTATATTTTGTCTGAGGCAAATAATGGAGAAATTCGGGGAAAGACGAAAGGGACCTACATATGGTATTCATTGACCTTGAAAAGGCTTATGACAGAGTCCCTCCCATGACAAGAGGTATGGAGGAGCCTGAGGGAGAAGATGGTGCCAGAGAAGTATGTGCGATTGATACAAGAGATGTACCGGAATGTATTTACCAGAGTGAGGAGCAGTGTTGGGGAGACAGAAGGTTTTGAGGTGAGAGTAGGATTACACCAGGGGTCGGCTCTGAGCCCATTTATCTTTAACATAGTGATGGATGTTATAATAGAGGAAGTAAGGGAGACAGTACCATGGAACATATTGTATGCGGATGATATTGTTCTGTGTGCAGAGAGCAGGGAAGATCTGGAAGTGAAATTGGAAAGATGGAGACAAGTACTGGAGGACAGAGGAATGAGAAATAAGTAGATCCAAGACAGAATATATGTGTACCACCACTGAGGGGGATGATAGAGAAAGTATTCAGCTTGGTGGAGAGCAAATAAGGAGAGTTGATAAGTTTTTAAGTATTTGGGATCTTTTGTTAACGCTGGAGGAAGTATGGAAGAAGAAGTAAAACATCGGGTACAGGCAGGCTGGAACAACTGGAGAGCGGCCTCGGAGTTCTTTGTGCAGAGTGCCACTTAGGTTAAAAGGAAAATTTCACAGACGGTGGTAAGAACAGCAATGCTGTATGGTACGGAAACAGCAAGCATGAGAAAAAGCAGAGCAGAAGAAGATGGATGTGGCAGAAATGAGAATGCTTAGGTGGATGTCTGGGGTAACAAGAGTGATATGATCATGAAATGACTACATAAGGGGGGTCAACTAAGGTGGTGGAAGTATCAAAGAAAGTGCAGGAGGTTGAGGCTGAGATGGTATGGACACCTGTTGAGGAGAGATGAGGACCACGCTGGGAGACATACTATGGGAGTGGAGGTGCAAGGAAGAAGAAAGAGAGGGAGACCAAGAAAGAGATGGAAGGACTGTGTGAGAGGAGATTTACATGAGAAGGGAATTGATGAGGCAGAAGCGCAAGATAGAAATAGATGGAAACGGCTCATCCGAAACGGCGACCCCTATAAAAAATGGAAACGCTGGGAAGAAGAGATATGAGAGAGAGAGAGAGAGAGAGAGAGAGAGAGAGTAGAGAGAGAGAGAGAGAGAGAGAGAGAATCTGATAATAGATGAAAATCTTAGTGATAAGAAACTTGACCGAACGCAGTACAACGCCCTTCGGGTTCCATAAATCTTGAAGGATGATACTGGAAGCCTCCTGCCACCCTGGCCGGGAATAACAATAGTTGAATGACCACCAGGTGTTTTATTCACCATTCATTCAGGTCATCAGAGAAGCAATGAACTTTCCGTTCTCTCTCTCAGAATGTGTGTGTGTGTGTGTGTGTGTTTTGCAGACGAAAGAAGGTAACAGTCCCCTACCTATTCAATATCCGCCTACTTCTGAATCAAGGTGAATTTCATGTGAAGTAAAAGCCCTAAGGGAAACAAGCGAAGACGTGGGCGCCGAAATGTCTTCGGTACAATCAAGTTTTCTGTACACCGGCTAACTTTAACTTTATGGCTAGAGGGCTTTGGGTGCAATTTGGTATGGTTAATGACTGGAGGCAATGGTTTGATCCACATACCAAATCACAGCCCTCTAGCCTCAGTAGTTTTTAAGATCTGAGGGCGGACAGAAAAACTGTGGACATAGAGATAATGCTACTTCCATCGGCGCCTCATGTTTACTTTCTCCCGCCAATTAGTCCCGCGCTTAGTATTAACTTTTGGCACTAAACTTGGTACATTGTTAGTGTACATCATGTTTCCCTAGCCAATGCTATTGTGTCACTGACAAGCTCAGTCAGGCACTGCCAGCCAAAGGAGGCGCACATACGTTGCGGCAGGTTGCTAGGGAAAGATTTTCATCGCTCTAATCCCCCCGTTAAACGTCTCTCTGCGGGGAAGGGGGAATAAGCAGTCGCTTGCACCAACCGGCTTGCAATCAAGGTTGAGGTATGTAAGCTGCAACCCCTTCTCCCCTGGTCGGTAAAGTCTCGGGTGTAGGCCTTCTGCCTCCTAATATTGTGGGAAACCTGTTGTACCTATAGAAACACTTCTACATAGATGTAAACTCCGAAAAATATTAAAAAATGAGGTGGTATGAAAAAGAGGGGTCATGACCCCTTAGAAATAGCCTTCGAATATCGAATTTTGACTAAACCTTCCTGGGGGTGAGGGAAGTCTATGGTAAAAACTTGGTACCCCTAGCTATCAACACCGAAAGTTCTAAAAAACGAGAAGGAGTATTAAATAGGAGGGGGGGGGGGGGGGGGGGGGGTGGGGGGGGGGGGGGGGGGGAGAGTTATGACCTCCTTAGTAAAGGCTCTCAAATTTTGCATCTTGACTAAATCCTTCCTTGTGGGTGTAGGGGATTCTATAGTAAACAGTTGGTAGTCCTCGCTTTCATAAGTCTAGGCGCGCATAATAAAGAAACATAAAGTCAGAAATCGAAGTATATGATTATATATATATATATATATATATATATATATATATATATATATATATATATATATATATATGAATATATATATGTATATATCTATGTATGTATGTATATATATATATTATATATATATATATATATATATCATATATATATATATATATATATATATATATATATATATATATATATACTATATATATATATATATATATATATAATATATATATATATATATATTTATATATATATATATATATATGGCATGGTTTGTTTTACTTAATTTCCAAGCCGGCCTGTAAAAAGAAAGCGAATTTTTGTTTTATGAACTGACAGACGTGCAAAAAGTGTTAAGGGGCGTCGTCACATTCACTGCCACGCTGCTTTGCTGAATGGCCGCTCACTCTGAAGAGTAAACTTGCGAAAAGACTTCACCTTTGCTACACCATCATCCAATGTAGGGTGTAGAGTATTTTGATGCCAGGTGCCGCGTTATTAGGACTCTTCTTAGAATTTTCATAGTATAGAAATTGTTATCGATGTCAAGGGGCCTCTTCGCCGAATCAGGCCCATAAATGTTTTGCTTCGTTTTTGTCAAGATTTCTCACTTCGAGATCCGTTAAGCGACGAAGCTGGAGGTTATGAAATACTTTCAGACGTCTCTCTCTCCATATAAATATAAATATATATTATAATATATAATATATATATATATCTATATATATATATATATATATATATATATGTGTGTGTGTGTGTGTGTATAATGCTCTGTAAAAACTATGTTTTTGCTCAGTGTGAACTTGATATGTAGAGTAAGACTACGAAAGTACTTGTTCCAAGTCCCGGTTTTAAGTCGCCTTCTTAAGCGCGTGGATTTCCGTGCTACATTGAAAATATATATATATATATATATATATATATATATATATATATATATATATATATATATATATCAATTCAAGCTACAAATGTCCCTTTAATATCTAAATTCACTTTACCTCCAACAGAATTCCATCTAATAAAAGGAGCCCATAAAAACACCAAAATATAGAGAGAAAAGTATTATATTTCAGAAACTGCTGTCCTCTCTCTTCAGGTAGATGAATGAGCTCATTCATCTACCTGAAGAAGGAAGGACAGCAGTCTCTAATATATAGTTTCTTTTCCTCTCTATATTTTGGTGTTTTTATGGGCTCCTTTTATTAGTATTATTAGATTATTATTTTATTATTATTATTATTATTATATATATAGTATATTATATATATATATATACTATATATATATATATATATATATATATATATATATAAATATTTTATAAATATAAATATACATATATATATATATATATATATATATATATATATATATATATATATATATATATATACTATATATATATATATATATATATATATATATATATATATATATATATATATATATATATATATATATATATATATTATATATAAATATATATATATATATATATATATATATATATATATATATGTATATATATATATGTATGTATGTATGTATGAGTCATATCACATTACCGTGATTCTATACATACATCGAGCTACAATGTCGTTTAACTAATCTAACCATCGGCAATTAATATATTTTTCCCATATATGCTTAACTGAAGGGGAATTATTTTGGCGATAAGATTATTGTCGGCTCACAGGCGCGAACCCTTGAAACCAAACCATACAAATCCACCATGACCATGAAGCTTTTACCCACCCCACTACTGCAAGAGGCTATAAGTTTATGCCATCTCTCACCTTCAAATACCTTTTGCGCTCAGGTATGCGTTGATTTGGAGACAGCATCAACCCATTATATGAGTTTCATATCACATTATATCGAGCTACAAATTTGTCCTTTAATATTTAATTCGCTATACCTCGGAATTAATATATTTTCATATATGCTTAACCGAAGGGGAATTTTTTTAGGCAATAAGAGAAGTGTCGGCTCCTGGGCGCGAACCCTTGCAACCATACAAATCCAGGACATTTTTTTTAATTCAAGTAATAATTTAAGATCATCCTTCCTGAAAAAATGGTGTCCAGGATGTTTTAAGCTTAACATATGTTTGATGAATAATAGATTTCATCAGAGACACGATTGTATTTTTAACCTGTCCAATTATGTACTTTCAAAGAGAGGACAATTTTTACTATCTTTCGGTTTGGATTTTTGCTTACCGTCTTACAGACCTGACACTATGCCAGATTAAACTTATTTCAAACATTCCTTGCAAAATTGGCTCACTTTTTTAATTTCAAAGATCATCTGCAGGACTTTATAAATCCAAACGTTGTATATAAATTCACTGCACATGATCCTGCAACTTACGTGGGATCTACTCGATTCTGCACAGATATTGTAGCCATATATTTCAGTTTGAACGGTCAAAGATTTGTAATCCTGATTTTCTAGTATCAAGAATCATGCCGCCAAATGCAAAATAAATGTATCGAAACAGCACTTCTCGATAATAGATTAGATTATAAAATTTTTGGCACATAGCCAAGCGCTGGAGCCGAGAACCCATTCAGCGTATATATATCTTAAGAATAAAAAAAAAAGTCACTGTCACACAAACAAACATACACACAACCGATCTAACATACAAATCATTCATTCATAAAAATCAAACAAGAAAACCTAAAACAATTAAGAGAAAATTACAATTCGTAAAAAAAGACCAATATTTTTTAAAAAATGTCCTAATTTGCTCTGCCTGAGCACCTTCACCTAAAATATCGGCAAGAGTCTTATTTGCCAGCAAACAAGCTCTACGTTTGGTTTCAAAATGAGGGCACTCCACCAAAATATGCACCACAGTCAAATCCACATGACAGGTGGAACAGCGTCATTAGATACCGGTGAGTATATTTAGTGTGGCCAATACGTAATCTAGCTAAAACTATCTGAGACCTTTCTATCCATCCGGCTATGAGGCCAAGGATGAACAGAAGGCCTAATAGACTTTAATTTAAGATTATTATCTAAAGTAGACCAGTGGGCCTGCCACTGGTCTCTACAATAAAATCGAATGGTACTTTTTAAAAATCGGAAAAACAGGGACGCCCGTGTTGGAAATGTGCCTAAGCAGCCTTAGCAGCAGCGTCGGATCGCCTCATTCCCAACAATTCCAACATGGGACGGAGCCCAACAAAACCTAACAGAAAAACCTCTTCTATTAATTAAAAGATAAAACCAATCTTGTACTTCTTGCACTAAAGGGTGGCAAGAGACTAGGCTTTTAAGAGAAGATAAAACACTCAAAGAGTCGGTAAAAATGGTAAAAACCTTGTTAGTACAAGAACTATAAAAATATATTTAAGAGCAGTCAAAACTGCCAGCGGTTCAGCTGTAAAAACAGAGAATTAGATGGAAGCTTCTTTTTAATAATATTATCACTAGTCACTACAGAGCAACCAACACCATAAGAACCCTTCGAACCATCATATAATATATGATGAGAATCACCATGTTTGGAAGCATGGTCCAAGAAACTTGCCCTCAAATGATCACCAGAATTAATGCTCCTGCTGTCCCTAAGTTGGGCAGATCTCTAGGCATGGTCTATTCCAAGGAGGAAACTTTGAAGGCGAAATTTCAGCTACTGCAGGAGGTAGTAATCCCACCTCCCTGGCAGAGCTTGCTAGTCGAACTTCAAGTGGCTCTGGCAGTCTAGGTCTTTTTGGGGCTCTATCAGTTGGTTCTCTAACATACTTATAGTTGGGATTTAGCTTTGATGTAAGTTCTCTTGATATGACTCTCAAGCCTAATTCCTCCTACAGATAAATAGTGGGGAAAACCTAACTCAACATATAGGCTTTCTACTGGGTGAAGTTCTATAGGCTCCCGTACAAATATGTAAAGCCATATTATGGACAACATCTAATTTCTCCAGTGTTGTCTTGCACGCACAACCATAAACTTGCAACCATAATCAATTTTGCTTAGGCATAAAACCTGGTACATCCTCAAAAGGGCGATGCGATCTGCCCCCCAGTTAAAATTAGACAACTTTAAGAATATTAAGTTGAAGCTTCACGTTACATACAACTTCATTAACTGTTGAGTAAAAGTTAATTTTTTATCAAATGTAACACCTAGATACTTAATGCTATCTTCATAATGGTAAATCGAATCATTTAAAAACAGCGTAGGGATCTCTTCCACTCTTCTTATCGACACATCGGTATAGCTTTGGGTTTTTTTCTGGTGAAAATTTTGAAACCTTTAGGCACATGGCCCTGATGTTTGAGCATTAATATAAGTCAGGGGGGGGTGGATCATTTGAACAACTTCAACACTGTGGACTTACTACAGATTATTGCATAATCATCAGCAAAGGCCAACCAATGCACACCGACAGGAACTGTTCTGTAGAACCGTATTAGCTACATTAAAGAGTGTTTGGACTAAGTAGCTTCCCTGAGTAACCCTTCTTCCTGAGGGTAAGCACAAGAAATGTATGAGCCCACTCTTACTTTCCAGGTAACGTTCTGACAAAATCTTTCTAGACATAGAATAAATTACCCACAACACCCACTCTACAGTTTGCAAAAAGGTCTCACCCCCTCGCAGTAGTGTCGTTAGGTTTTTTTTCTAGGTCAAAGAACACTGCCACAGTCTCGTTTTGCAACAGCAAAAGCATTCTGTAATCTCCCGAGTAAGGACATACAAGGGTCAGAAGTACTTCGATTTTTCCTAAAGCAAAAACTGCCGATTAGATAAAAGATTCTTTGAATGCCAAATACCACCGTCGAGCATTTGACCATCCTCCTCTACATCTTGCTAACACAACTGGTTAGAGCAATTGGGCCTATAGTTCTTAGAAAGGAATGAATTCTTTAGAGGTTTTAAAACAGGTACAATAATCGATAACTTCAAGACACTAGTGGGAAGTTCCTGAAACCCAAAAACTTTTGAAAATGTCTAAAGAAATTGTTTTGTACTTCTAGGCAAATTAAAATCATTGAGTACAGTATAATTCATCTTCCCCATGAGATGTTGGGGAAGATAACGAATTGCTGATCTAATTCTTTCATGGGTGAAAAGAATATTATACGACTCTGAATTTAAACTACAGCAGGACGCAACCGTGGTACCGTCCTAATATCTGAATTGCAGGAGAGTAATGTAGGGCAATAGATATTTGAGAAATGCCTACCAACGGTTTTCTGTCAACTTCTCCAGAATCAGATATGAGAAGCCATCATTTTCATATAGGCAAGGGAGGTGGAGAAATTTCTCTGCAGCTTTCGGATTCTGTTCCAGACTAATGACATCGGCCGATCATATTTTAATTCACTTATATATCTGATAAACGATTCCCTCTTTGCTTCTTAATGTTTTCTTTTCCTTACGCAAGAGCTCTTTTATGATATTTTAGTTACCAAGCAAGGATTATCTACGAAATCTCTTGTAGCAAGTTCTTGTTAGCTTTCGTCTCAATGCTCCGCATCACTCCACAAAGTACTAGAGATCGCCAAGGCTTACCAGAAGTTCGAGAATAAGACAGCATGGCACCACACAACATATACTGGATTAAATACTCATAGGCAGATTGTTGGGCTCTGAAATCAGTTATCTCTTGATCATTTCAGTAGATTTTTTTTAATAATCCCCCTCAGTCTCCCCTACCTTCCATTTTTGTAAGCATTAAGATGGAATATTTTTCATAATTTTAAGTTGATGGGCAATGATCACTGCCATGATCATTCATGGTCTACTACCCCAATGGTAATCTAAACCTCAAAGACGAAGAGCAGATAGTGAGGTCAATGGTGATCAGTATTTGAAAAACATCATGTCTTGTAGGGGAACCACATTCATTAAGTAATGTATTCAAGTCAGCAGCTGTTCTATTATTAAACCCACTGGTTGCAGTTTTGGCTCTCCTAAGGGTGTGCTTTGGTATTAAAATCCCCATCAAATGAAGGGTTTAGGAACTGGTCTAATCAGTGTCTGGAAGGTCGTTTAATTCTAGCTGGCGGGGATACCCTGAGCATCCTGCAATCTACTTTCTAATGATGGATCAGGTAGAGAGAGCAAATTGTGATCCATTGTATAATTTAAAATTTGGAATTGCACAAGCTGCAACACAGTGTTTCAATTGAACAACCCTGTGATTACAGACTTGCGTACTATGTGCCCTGTGCCTCCCTGAGCACTACACCTATCAGGGGTGAAGACCTGTGAAATAAATGATTTAAAACACAGTGGGGTTGGCTCTCCCAACTTGTCTCTGGTAGACACATAGCAGATAAATCCTGTTTCCCTAAACAGAACCCGAACTTGCTCTCTATTTTGTATAAAGCCACGGATGTTCCACTGCAGAGAGCCAATTTATTTAGAGGAAGGGATCTTAAAGTCTCTACTAATTTAGGTATCCTGTGTCCTGGGTGAGAGATATCTTATCCAGCTTTACCAGTACTACTTGATCCAAGATCTAGGTGTTACAGAGCTTTTTGATGGAGCCTTCACTTCCCTTTCAGTTTCGCTTTTGGTTTTTCCTTTGATATCTTGAATGACCCGTGAAAGGAGGCAAAGAGGGAGAAAGCACCCTCTCTGACGAAATAGGAGAGCTCCATCTCCTCACCGCATCTCCATGGTGCCTGTAGTCAAATCAGGTGATGGGCTCAATTTCTGGCAATGTTCTGACACAGAGAAGTCGTCATCATAACTGAGATCATGGCTTGAACCTAAAATCAACAACAGTTCCCCTCTGTCTTAACCAGTAATCTCTGCAACATTGTAAAACCCCAACAGGGGGGGCATGGGAGCCCCAAACAGGGGGATCCATTTTAGGCCCACCAGGGTGGGCATGAAGGCCCCAACGGGGGGCACGGGAAGCCCCAACCGGGGGGCACGGGGTGGCCCACTAGAGGGGTTGTGGAAAACCCACCATCGGGGCCCGGGACCCCACCGTAGGAGGCACGAAAGAAGCAGTACTAAAATTGTTGTGCCTTCAAGGCTCCGCATAGGATTTCCTGCCCAACAGCTTTTGGCCTGTCCCCACACTGATGTTTTCAGCAATAGATTTTTGATTAATGCCTCTTTTCTTTTTGAAGGCACTACATTTTCCTTATCACGGGCTCGATGTTCAACTCCTTAAAGTTTTATGCAAATACCGGTCCAGAACATTCGTCGTGCTCAGGCTATCCCAACAATTATTTCTGGTACAAACATTAGAGGAGTGTCCACAACCACAACATTTAACGCACTGGATGCACTCTCGGTCTA
Source organism: Macrobrachium nipponense (assembly GCF_015104395.2). NCBI lineage: Eukaryota > Metazoa > Arthropoda > Malacostraca > Decapoda > Palaemonidae > Macrobrachium > Macrobrachium nipponense. Next base: position 1,387,539 of record NC_061094.1, read on the forward strand.
TAGGACCGACTTTCTCTGATTTTCACTGTCAAGAAAATTTCAGATGGCAGGAAGAATTTATAAATGTTTAAATACGCATCGTTAGCGGAGCACTTAAACTCCATCCCGTCCTGGTACACATTTCCAAAAATTCCTCCTCATCCATTTCATGTAAGTCTTCATAACAGATAACACCCTTTGCGTAACTTAAAATTATAGTGAGGTTTTACCTCTTTACATACCTTCAGGTCAAGCTTCAATTTAGGAGCATTATCGATTGGAACATCTGTCTTGATATGAGGGACTAAAAAAAAAACTATTACGCCAAAGCAGAGTTACTTCTGGCTCCCAACTTGCGATCTTCTGGTTCCCTAATCCCCCCCACCTTTTCACCCTTGAAGGGGATGTTGCTCTCTCAGCCGACCATGTGTAGTGATAAATTAACCATTAGCTGGTCTGACTGGTGATCTGGAGATTTTACTATTCTACT